>NC_090731.1:165942607-165952607 GCF_036898095.1 Palaemon carinicauda | reverse complement strand
GAGAGGAAAGGGGGAGGGGTGGGAATGGTTGAATCTGTACGTGTTCGTGAGCGAATGTATATATCTATCTGAATATTTACGTTTTTTTTTTTTTTTTTTTGACGGATCAGTTACACTAGTGTGTATATATAAGAACCAACTACAACAACATTTAATAACTTTAATAACGAATTATACCTTTGTAGACATCCACTGGAAATTCCTTTATGATAAATAAATGCCTCTGGCTGAGCAAGGACTCGAACCTATGCCTCTGCGTCGAAACAATACGAACAGTGATACTACCAACCGAGCTATCAAGAGGGATATAAATTTATTTCAGGTCTACTGTACATATTCCTATCGAATTCAGGATTTTATTTTTACACTTGGAATCAACCCATCTCCACCACTGATAGTTGAGTAATGAGTTTGCAAGACGTGGCTATTTACGATTTCTAACACTAACATTGGTGACTTTAATAGTTGTTCATATCAACTACAATAGCATTTAATATCGAATACTACCTTTGGGAATATACAGTATATCCACTGCATATTCATCAATGATTTAAATTTATTTCAGGTCTACTGTACATATTCCTATCGAATTCAGGAATCTTTATTTTAGACTTGGAATCAACCCATCTCCACCATTGATAGTTGAGTAATGAGTTTGCAAGACGTGGCTATTTACGATTTCTAAACCTAACATTGGTGACTTTAATAGTTGTTAATATCAACTACAATAGCATTTAATATCGAATACTACCTTTGGGAATATACAGTATATCCACTAGATATTCATCTATGATATAAATTTATTTCAGGTCTACTGTACATATTCCTATCGAATTCAGGATTTTTTTTTTTAAACTTGGAATCAACCCATCTCCACCATTGATAGTTGAGTAATAAGTTTGCAAGACGTGGCTATTTACGATTTCTAACACTAACATTGGTGACTTTAATAGTTGTTAATATCAACTACAATAGCATTTGATATCGAATAATACCTTTGGGAATATACAGTATATCCACTGGATATCTATGATAAATGCTTCTGGCTGGGCAAGGATATAATATATTACCCAAGGTAGAATTCGATATTAATACCGCTTCGCGCATGCAGTGTAACATGCCAGGTCAACGTTACATAAGTTGATTTGCAATTCAATTTGATGTAAATTTACGACCCATTTGCGTTTACCAGTTGCTTAGGGATGTGCAAAGACTGATTTGTTCAGCACAACAACGGTCTCATATCTCGTATTTGATATCTGCAATAGGATTACAGGAGACAATATACAATGTTAAAAATTTGCCTTTAAATAAAACGGTAAAAATCTTGGAATAAATGTTGCCAGGCATTTACCGTTTTAAAAACGGATATATGAACGTAAAGGAGTGATAATACGGTCACCAACCCGTATAAGATAATAACAAAGTAGGGTAAAATGACGGTCGCCTGAATTCACTGAAATACGGCTGAGAACTATATTTTTACGGAGAATTTCCGATTAAAATTAAGGTTTTTTTAACAGTGTACCTCTAGCAACTCCACAAATTACAAAATAGAATTATAAATATATAATCACAGGGCAAATGCGAAAAATGAAATATTATTTTGAAAAAATCATACACGCACTAGCTCACACAATATAATAGAATTATTGGAAACATGTAGACGGATGGAGAAGTCTGGCAGTTTTACTCAAAATAAATCCACGAGGAATACACACACACACACATATATATATATATATATATATATATATATATATATATATATATATATATATATAATACATATATATATATATATATATATATATATATATATATATTTATATATATATATATATATATATATATATATATATATATATATATATATATATATATATATATATTTATATATGTATATATATATATATATATATATATATATATATATATATATATATATATATATATATATATATACATGTAGACCTATTGAGAAGTCTGGTGTTTCTACTCAAAATACATCCACGAATAATAGCTAAAACACATATGATGACACCATTTATATCTATATATATATATATATATATATATATATATATATATATATATATATATATATATATATATATAAAGACCAAAGAGCAATAAAATTTCTTGGCTATAATCAAGGGGTAATATAAGACGGATATTGGAGAAAGGCACATTTGGTATGAAAGCTGGCCAACAGACATGGAGTGATGAAAGAAGTAAGAAAAGGGACATTATTCTGATGACGGTATAAAATAATCGGATAATAAAGCAGTTACGAATGAGTGTAAAATACAGGATATTACTGTAGTTTATGATATAATGTCGGTTGGGACGTTCATAAAGTAATACATGAGTAAGGCCACGCAAAAAAAAAAAAAAAAAAAAAAAAAGAGAGAGAGACCTAATCCGTAGATTTCAAAGTAGCCCAAATTGAAGCAACACGCTAAAATACCCAACAGTGGTAAGTCAGTATGACGTCTACGAGGAGAGAGAGAGAGAGAGAGAGAGAGAGAGAGAGAGAGAGAGAGAGAGAGAGAGAGAGAGAGAGAGAGAGAGAACAAAGTTATTAATAGAATACAATTAATACGTTTTCGACGGTCGTAAAAAAATAAATATACTTTTCTATCGAAGAAAATGGAGTTCGTCTTGAGAACAGACAGTAAAAAAAAATAATATAAAAAATGAGAGAGAAAGAACAAACTTATTAATAGAATACAATTAATACGTTTTCGACGGTCATAAAAAAATAAATTTACTTTTCTATCGAAGAAAATGGGGTTCGTCTTGAGAACAGACAGTAAAAAAAAAATAATAAAATAAAAAACCCCGAACAGCCAATGACGCACAGAAGGCAGCATCCACAACAAATGCATCGACGCCAAAAGCCGAAACAAATATTGTCTTCTGGCACCTGTGGGGAAAAGGGACAACTAATTATCGGGCTTAATTATACTGTCAGTCAACCTAATGGGCGATCTTTATGGGAGACCAAAAAATGGTCTGGATGCTGAATGAAGCCTTGGGATTCCCGCTATGATACTGGCAAGAGGGAATCATAGGGAATGGGATGGAAAAAATGCCTTCCATTGGGAATGCAGCTTCAAAATTAAGGTCTTCATTAGTGGAATTGGGAGATTTTCAATATGCAAGTCCGTCTGTCTATATATCTATCTGTCTATCTGTGTGTCTGTCTGTCTGTCTATTTTATCTATTTTTCTATCTATCTATCATCTATCTATACATATATATATATTTTATATTTATTTATATATATATATATATATATATATATATATATTATGTATATATACATGTATATATATATATATATATATATATATATATATATATATATATTATGTATATATACATGTATATATATATATATATATATATATATAGAGTATATATATACATTTATATATATATATATATATATATATATATATATATATACAGAGAGAGAGAGAGAGAGAGAGAGAGAGAGAGAGAGAGAGAGAACCAACTTATTAATAGAATACAATTAATACGTCTTCGACGGTCGTAAAAAAATAAATATACTTTTCTATCGAAGAAAATGGAGTTCGTCTTGAGAACAGACAGTAAAAAAATAAAAAAAAAATAAACTAAAAAACCCCGAACAGCCAATGACGCACAGAAAGCAGCATCCACAACAAATGCATCGACGCCAAAAGCCGAACCAAATATTGTCTTCTCGCACCTGTGGGGAAAAGGGACAACTAATTATCGGGTTTAATTATACTGTCAGTCAACCTAATGGGCGATCTTTATGGAAGACCAAAAAATGGTCTGGATGCTGAATGAAGGCTTGGGATTCCCGCTATGATACTGGCGAGGGAATCATAGGGAATGGGATGGAAAAAAAAATACCTTCCATTGGGAATGCAGCTTCAAAATTAAGGTCTTAATTAGTGGAATTGGGAGATTTTCAATATGCCTGACTGTCTATTTATCTATCTATCTATCTATCTCTGTGTTTATCTGTGTGTATGTCTGTCTGTCTATTTTATCTATCTATCTATCTATCTATCTATATATATATATATGCTCATATATTTACATATATATATAGTTTTATATAAATATATATATATATATATATATATATATATATATATATATATATATATATGTACAGATATATACATTATATATATGTATGTATATAATATATATATATATATATATATATATATATATATATATATATATACATATACATATATATATATATATATATATATATATATATATATATATATATATATATATACATATACATATATATATATATATATATATATATATATATATATATATATATATAACACACAGATATATGCATTATATATATGTATGTGTATATATATACATATATATATATATATATATATATATATATATATATATATATATATATATATATATTAGTTCACCAAACTTTCAGCTGGGCTTCACAAGGCACTACAAGAGTTGGAAGACCCAGGCCTACATGGCTGAGAACTATGAAATGTGAAGTAGGAGATGATGAATGGAGAAGTATTGATTTTTATTAAAAGCTCAAGATAGAGATGACTGGCAAAATGTAACCGAGGACCATTGCGTCAATATATTTATTGATTTCTTACTATATATGGAAATGGGATATATCAATAATATTAGTGATATATTTGTATAACAACTTGATAGAGAAAGGCTGCACTGAATTGATGAAAATGTAGAAGGAAATGATAAATAGCAATAGGAACTGATTAAGTTGTTTCGTATGTTCCCCAAAGCACTTTCATTCACTTGAAGTTATCAGCTCTAAAGCCCTGTCCACACGATCGAGCATGCCCGACGGGCAAACAGTGATACCAGGCCACAATAGCCAGTGAAAATGAGGGTTGATGACGTCAAAAGAGGGAAAAGTAAAGGCAGGGATCTGGCAACACTGTATGATGCCAGATCCCTGTCTGTGGTTTTCCCGCTTCTGACGTCATTAACACTCATTCTGACTAACTATTGTGGTCTGGTATCACTGTTTGCCCCTCGGGCATGCTCGATCGTGTGGACAGGGCTTATGTAGCCTAATGAATAAGCATAATGCTTCTCCAAATTCGGGCTTTGTGTAATCGTATGTAACCAATAAAAATTATAAGGAGCTTCTAAATAAAATAGAATATATAGTAGGTGAGAGGCAGATACTGAAGATGGAATATGTAACAGGACTAAATGTAACTTTGCAAATGCACGAGAAAGTTATTTTTGAGGAAACTCGGAGGGAAATGAAAAATTTTCAGGAATGGAAAGAATTCAGATGTTTATGGAAACTGACGTGAAAAGCGCCAGTGATGGTGACTGTATTTGAGTTGCTGACCAAGATGAGTAAGGTATGATGAAGGATAGGAGCTAAATAAGGGCAGGTTGGAGGGTGTAGGGAAAGTGTATAGTGTTGTTTTGATTATAATAGAAAAAATAGTTTATTTGAATTAATGTTATGTAAAGGTTGTGTGAGAAGCTTGAGGTCAGTAAATGAAAAAGCTGTAAAAGTTGAACATAGACCCAGTGAATGAGTAATTCTTAAGACATGTGACGTGAAAGGTGACGTGAATGTAAAAATCTAACTAGAATTTAAAGCTTTCAGGAGGAAAGAAGAATTTATGTTGAGATATGTAGATTGGACTGTCACTGGTTTGGAGTAATGGATGATCTTCGACAAGATTGTATCTAGTCTCCCTGGTTTCTATATATTCTAATAAATAAAGTATCGAGTTACATTAGATAAAGCACAAAAGCTGTATGTGCAATATTCTTCAGCAATGTAAAGCCAAGAATAAAAGGTGACAATCGCAAAGGAAAAGAGAAATTAATTTCTTAACACGCCAAGAAAGGTCTTTTGTGTGTTTCCTTTTGTGAATTAATATAATGATAAAATTTTTTTATGAATTAAAAGTATTATAATTAAAACATTGATTACATATGAATAGTATACTTTATTGGAAAAATGAATGAAAGTTTCCAATCCTTGTAATTTTATACAGTTGTGTAGTTATTGCAAAAGATTTTAAATGTAAAAAAATAATAGATTGTTGAATGGAGAGTTGGATTATAAGAAAGAATCATTGCAATCATCTCCTTCACGTAAGAGGAATATGCAAATTGAGAGCTAAATAAAGGAAAAAAAAATATAAGCTTCTGACATGAAATGTTCACCAAGCGCATGTTTAGTGAGAAGCGCGTTCATTCCTTCCTAGTTTCTACTCTCATCTGATACTATTCTTCTTCTATCTTCCCCTTTCTTACTACTGTATCGGCCTCATCATGTTACTTTTTCCAACAGTAGATTATAAACAACTCAACGCAAGACAAAGATGGGGTGGGGATGTTGACAAAGAAAATTAATGAGTAATTAGGACGTTTTAATCTGACGCATATTATATATACATATACATGTATACTGTATAGGTATAAATACAGTATATAGTATATATACGAGTGTGTATATATATACTGTATATATATGTATGTATATATGTACTGTATATATGAATATATATATATATATATATATATATATATATATATATATATATATATATATGAAGTATAAAGTAAATATATATACACACATATGCATATAGAGTAAATACACACACACACACACACACATATATATATATATATATATATATATAACATATGTATATATATATATATATATATATATATATATATATATATATATATATGTATAGATCTATCTATCTATATATATATATATATATATATATATATATATATATATATATATATATATATATATTACCTTGATAAACAAAAACAAGATGAAGCAAATTAAATTTTACAACTTTGCAGCAGGCAATTTTCTAATCTATCGTTCATATTACCCCAGGCAGAGCGTGAAAGAGTGTAAACAACTCACTAAGTATTGGACTGCCATCTGTTGGACAAAAAACTCAACTAAGTCTTTCCCCTGAAAACATTAGTGCCCCGAATCACTTATCGTAATTTGCTTCGATTTCCTACACGCCCACCCAACAAGGATAATACACTGATCAAAGATTTAAGCTTTAGCGTAGCTAAACAAATTCCCCTCGGCTCATATAAATCCTCTCACTGGAAAAACAGAGAAAGATAAACGAGAAACAAGATGAGGTTGTTCTAAGCATAATGAGCTGCACTTTGTTTCCTCTGGACAGGAACAAATGTAAATTCCTTCAAAGAAGACGGAAACAGGTTACGGAAGATCCCTAGTTTGCTCAGAGAGAGAGAGAGAGAGAGAGAGAGAGAGAGAGAGAGAGAGAGAGAGAGAGAGAGAGAGAGCGAGAGAGAGAGAGAGAGAGAGAGAGAGAGAGAGAGAGAGAGAGAGATATTAATAGATTGTCGGATCCACCATGGCAGAGTCTAGAATTACGGCGTAGGAGCAAGGTGAGAGGGAGATTACAAATGTTATACTTTGAAAAATTCTCTCCAAGAAAAACTCTGATGTAAATATTCAACGTTATACCTAGATTTTTATTTGATGCATACACACAGTGTTCTTAACTTTTGTTTTGAACATGATTTCATTTAACTCGTTGTGCCACATTAATGAAACTTTACATATTTCTCAACCCTTCTTGCGTCCACCATACATTACAGTACTATGTATGCAGGTAATTTTGTCTTACCTTTTTACTGCAAGGTAATTTTATATATATACTGTATATATATATATATATATATATATATATATATATATATATATATATATATATATATATATATATATATATATATGTGTGTGTGTGTGTGTGTGTGTGTCTGAAAGACACTATTAAAAACCGTAATTTTAATCGGAAATTCTCCATAAAAATATACAGTTCTCAGCAGTATTTTAGTAAAATACAGGCGCCATTAATTTTACCATACTTTGTTATTATGTTTTACAGGTTGGTGGTCGCAATATCACTCCTTTACGTCAAAATATTTATTTTTAAACGGTAAAAATCCTGGAATAAATATTGCCAGGCATTTTTCGTTTATTAATGAAAATTTTTAACAATGTATTTATAGACATAAAGTTGATGACCACAACAGCGGTTCCTAAAGAACTCTACACTGTTAAAATTTTGCATTAAAAAACGGTAAATGCTTGGCAACATTTATTACAGGATTTTTACCGTTTTAAAAACCGATATATTGATGTAAAGGAGTGATATTACGGTCACCAACCCGTAAGGGGTAATAACAAAGTAAGGTAGAATTACGGTCTCCTGTATTTTACTGATATACGGTTGAGAACAGTATATTTTTACGTAGAATTTCCGATTAAAATTACGGTTTTTGCAAAGAGGGTAAACATTGCATCAGGCAATCAACCCACTAATGTAAGGATAACATTAAAGGTAGAATTACGGTCTCCTGTATTTTACTGAAATACGGTTGAGAGCAGTATATTTTTTTACGGAGAATTTCCGATTAAAATTATGGTTTTTGCAAAGAGGGCAAACATTGCATCAGGCAATCAACCCACTAATGTAAGGATAACATTAAAGGTAGAATTACGGTCTCCTGTATTTTACTGAAATACGGTTGAGAACAGAATATTCTTACGGAGAACTTCCGATTAAAATTACGGTTTTTGCAAAGAGGGCAAACATTACATCAGGCAACCGACCCCTTAATGTAAGGATAACGGTAGGAAAGATGTAAATATTGGCAAAAAAAAAAAAAAAAAAAAAAAAAAAATTAGAGAATGAGTAAAATAAAAAAGGGTATTTACTCACTAGTCATCAACGCAATGGGCAGCAGTCAAGAGCCAGGCTTCGTCGAGTAAGGATGCTCCGCACACATACAGGTCTTGGGGTTGTTCCAAAATTGCCGCCTAGAAAATAATAATAATAATAATAATAATAATAATAATAATAATAATGGGGAACAAACCCTCGTGAATATTTTTATAAGATATTATAAATAATGTGTATATAACAATTGTTACAATAACTATAACAATATTATTACACACCTCTCTCTCTCTCTCTCTCTCTCTCTCTCTCTCTCTCTCTCTCTCTCTCTCTCTCTCTCTCTCTCTCTCTCTCTCTCTCTCTCTATATATATATATATATATATATACACATATATTTATATATATATATATATATATATATATATATATATATATATATATATACTGTATATATATACATATATATATATATATATATATATATATACACTATATATATATATATATATATATATATATATATATATATATATATATATATATATATATATATATATATATATATATAAGCTATGTCTATTCAATGAAAGTGGCACCCATGAACAGACGGGACAATACCACAAACACGTTTTTTTTTTCTTTTATCTGAATCGTGATTAAGCCCTACAGAAGAAAAAAAAAACTTTCACAACAGTAAATGGTTCATAAGTCTAAGCCGAACACCCAACTTTTTAGTACATAGTGTCATTCTCCATTTTATGTGAAATCTCACTTCTGTGATGTTGAAACTCCTTTTTACTACCTCTTTCATAGAAACTTTCCAATCCTTTCTATGTCTTTCTTCCATCTTCCTGACAATATTTTTTAATTGTGAGACTTGTTTCAAACACACGAGCACAAAAAAAAAAAAAAATAATAATAATATTGTTTCCTCCTTCCGCTAACCTTTTTCACCACCTAACTTGTCATGTACCTCCACATCCTTCATTATTCCAATTCTGCTTACACTTGATAAAATATACAGTCAACTAATCTTTCTAGTTTCAACATCTTCATTCTTTCAATTACACAGATTATCCCCGTTTCACTTCCATAAAGTTGAGTTGGTTCAACAGACCCTTCATACATTCAAACCTTGGCTTCCATAGACACTCCTAGCTTCTTCCTAAGCGTTAGCACACCTCCTCCTACCTTCCTTGCATCACCATCTCTATATTTGTCTTCTTCTCT
>NC_090731.1:165935107-165937607 GCF_036898095.1 Palaemon carinicauda | reverse complement strand
CTGGGCTTATAGCATCCTACTTTTCTAACTGGGGTTGTAGCTTAGCTAATAATAATAATAATAATAATAATAATAATAATAATAATAATAATTAATAATAATAATTAATAATAAAAATAAAATAATAATAAAAATAACAACAACAACAACAACAATAATAATAATAATAATAATAATAATAATAATAATATTAAATAAATAAATAAATATATATATATATATATATATATATATATATATATATATATATATATATATATATATATATATATATATTTCTAGTATACGATGTTATAAAAAACAATGATATTTAAGTAGTACAAAACAAATAATAAAAAGAACCACAATCAGGCAAAATTCGTATTTGCTTAATTAAAACATTCGCTCACCTGGTAATACAGGTCCAGTACTCCATGCAGTGACATCCGAACTCGTTCTCGTGTTCGTTCTGCGCCCTGGCCGAAACCGCAGCCATCATGCCCGCTAACAACGCTGCTATTTGCAGCCACGCTCTCATCATCCTGGAACCGAGAAAGGAAAAAACATTTTAAGTTTATGGGATTGCAAAGAAATAGGTATTATAGTTTAAACATGTTTCTTCTTTCAATTACACAGAATATTCCCGTTTCTCTTCCATAAAGTTGAGTTGGTTCAACAGACCTTCCATATATTAAAACTAGGGGGAAAATCATTTTAGTTTATGGGATTGCAAAGAAATAGGTATTATAGTTTAAACATGTTTCTTCTTTCAATTACACAGAATATTCCAGTTTCACTTCCATAAAGTTGAGTTGGTTCAACAGACTCTTCATACATTCTAACTAGGGGGAAAACCCCTTTTAGTTTATGGGATTGCTAAGATCAATATAGGTATTATGGTTTCAACATCTTTCTTCTTTTAATTACAATGACTATTCCCGTCTCACTTCCATAAAGTTGAGTTGGTTCAACAGACTCTTCATATATTCTAACTAGAGGGAAAAACCCTTTTAGTTTATGGGATTGCAAAGAAATAGGTATTATAGTTTAAACATCAGTCTTCTTTCAATTACACAGAATATCCCCGTTTCACTTCCATAAAGTTGAGTTGGTTCAACAGACTCTTTATACATTCAAACTAGGGGGAAAACCCTTTTAGTTTATGGGATTGCTAAGATTAATATAGGTATTATAGTTTAAACATCTTTCTTCTTTCGATTACACTGAATATTCCCGTCTCTCTTCCATAAAGTTGAGTTGGTTCAACAGACTCTTCATACATTCTAATTAGGGTGAAGAACCATTTTAGTTTATGGGATTGCTAAGATCAATATAGGTATTATAGTTTCAACATCTTTCTTCTTTTAATTACACAGAATATTCCCGTCTCACTTCCATAAAGTTGAGTTGGTTCAACAGACTCTTTATACATTCAAACTAGGGGGAAAAATCATTTTAGTTTATGGGATTACTAAGATTAATATAGGTATTATAGTTCAAACATCTTTCTTCTTTTAATTATACTGAATATTCCCGTCTCACTTCCATAAAGTTGAGTTAGTTTAACAGACCTTCCATATATTCAAACTAGAGGGAAAAACATTTTAGTTTATGGGATTGCTGAGATAAATATAGGTATTATAGTTTCAACATCATTCTTCTTTCAATTACACAGAATATCCTAGTCTCATTTCCATAAAGTTAAGTTGGTTCAACAGACTCTTCATACATTCAAACTAGGGGAAAAACATTTTAGTTTATGGGATTGCTAAGAATAATATAGGTATTATAGTTTAAACATCTTTCTTCTTTCAATTACACAGAATATCCCCGTTTCACTTCCATAAAGTTGAGTTGGTTCAACAGACCTTTCATATATTCAAACTAGGGGGAAAAATCATTTTAGTTTATGGGGTTGCTAAGAAATAGGTATTATAGTTTAAACATGTTTCTTCTTTTAATTACACTGAATATTCCCGTTTCACTTCCATAAAGTTGAGTTGGTTCAACAGACTCTTTATACATTCAAACTAGGGGGAAAAACATTTTAGTTTATGGGATTGCTAAGAATAATATAGGTATTATAGTTTCAACACCTTTCTTCTTTTAATTACACAGAATATCCTAGTCTCACTTGCATAAAGTTGAGTTGGTTCAACAGACTCTTTATACATTCAAACTAGGGGGAAAAACATTTTAGTTTATGGGATTGCTAAGAATAATATAGGTATTATAGTTTCAACATCTTTCTTCTTTTAATTACACTGAATATTCCCGTTTCACTTCCATAAAGTTGAGTTGGTTCAACAGACCTTTCATATATTCAAACTCGGGGGAAAAACATTTTAGTTTATGGGATTGCTAAGATTAATATAAGTATTATTGCTGCTGTGCTATTACTAATGTTTTTATTATCTTTGTTAATTAAATTCTAGACATATTACATACAGAATATCTAATTTGATGTTATTATTCTTAAAATATTTTATTTTGATTATTACTTCTCCTGTAGTTTATTTAT
>NC_090731.1:165915107-165922607 GCF_036898095.1 Palaemon carinicauda | reverse complement strand
CAATGGTCTTCCACTGTCTTGGGTTAGAGTTCTCTTGCTTGAGGGTACACTCGGGCACGCTGTTCTCTCTTGCTTTTCTTCCTCTTGTTTTGTTAAAGTTTTTATAGTTTATATAGGACATACTTATTATAATGTTACTCTTCTTAAAAATTGTATTTTTCCTTTCCTCACTGGGCTATTTTCCCTTGGGCTTATAGCATCCTGCTTTTCCAACTAGTGTTGTGGCTTAGCAAGTAGTAGTAATAATAATAATAATAATAATAATAATAATAATGCACACTCCCTCTCCCCCTACCCGAGGAACAGGGAGAGCTGAGCGTGACCGGGAAGAAATATATTTTTGATAAACGTATATATTTCAGCCGAAGTGAATCACCAAATAAATGGATTACATTGGCAAAGGTGCGTTCAAGATGGCTAACATTTCTTTGCATAATTGCATGATTATGAAGACTATCTGCTAAAGAAATGTAAAAGGTTAAGTGAGTTTAAGGGTGATTACAATGTGTATTGAAAAAAAAAAAAAACTGTCGAATCAATGTTGGTATTACCCAAGAATTGCTATGAAAAACTTGCTATTTTTCTTTTGATATAATCGTCTTTTTTCAAAGATTCAGCTTTTACGTCAAACACATCTCGCTCTTGTCAAAACTACGTAACATCCCTGATTTCTAAAACTAAGACATTTCCTTAGACGAAACAACTGATGATTTTCTTATCAAGATGGAACTTGGAGATGATTGTACTTCAACGGCAGGTGAAATTGATACCAACACGATAATATTGATAAGAACAAATATAGATGTTTTTGAAAAGCAAAAGGATCCAAACTGATAGATCTCCAACACGCAATGGATGAATTCGATAATATTAATAAGAACAAATATAGATGTTTTTGAAAAGCAAACGCATCCAAACTACTTCATCGCCCAACACATAATGGAAGAATTCATTAATTACAACCATGCAGTCCAGCGCTAGGATCGGGAAGGCCATTCACAACCATGGGGGCAGCTAGAGGGAAAACTATGTAGTTGCATGATCAAGTAAAACTTGAGAGTCTGGACACAAACTAGGAAAAAAGAAATCTGTTTTTATGTTGACCAGGCTGACATGAGTCTTTTTATAGTTTATATATGACATATCTGTTTTTGACCTTGTTAATAGCTTATATAGGACATATCTGTTTTGACGCTGTTACTGTTTTTAGAATGATATACTGTTAATTTATTCTCATCATTTATTTATTTCCTTATTTCCTTTCCTCGCTGGTCTATTTTTCCCTGTTGGAGCCCTTGGGCTTATAGCATCTTGCTTTTCCAACTAGGGTTGTAGCTTGGTTAATAATAATAATAATAATAATAATAATAATAATAATAATAATAATGATAGGGGATAGAGCTCAACAACAACAACAAAAACAACAACAACAACAATAAATTTAACCGTTTCTAGTCCACAATAAGAAACAGGCCTTAGACATGTTCTTATTCATGTCTGGGGTTCGGTCATTTCGTCACACCACGCTGGCCAGTGAGGATTGGTGATGGTGGGAGACTTAAGTCTGATTACTCAGAGCAAACCAACCTGGTATGGGTGACCCTAACTATAGTCCATTTCTTTTAGCGAGTCATATTTGCACCGACTCGCAGCGGTGCCCGTTCAGCTCAGAAAAGTTTCCTGATCGCTGATTGGTTGGACAAGATAATTCTAACCAATCAGCGACCAGGAAACTTTTCCGAGCTAAAAGGGCACCATTGCGAGTCGGTGCAAATATGACTCGCTAAAAGAAATGGACTTTAGTACAACTTTGCTGATTATGGCGATACACAAACCCTTTCAACACTTTAAGGTATCGCTACTCAGAAAGGGGGGGGGGAGTAAAGTAAAGAGGTGATATTGCAAAGATATTACAGCAACGGTTACAGCGCATAGTGTGAGGTGCACTGTCGCCACCAACACCATCTTCCTTAGGGTACAATTGTATCCACGTAACTACCAATCCATATCCAACCCGAGAGAGAGAGAGAGAGAGAGAGAGAGAGAGAGAGAGAGAGAGAGAGAGAGAGAGAGAGAGAGAGAGAAGGTGATGGCGTATGAATTATGATTCTTGTATTATCGAAAACTTTGCGCTGAAACTTTTCTCGTTAGTGAAATAATGTCTCAGGATATAAAGTATTTCCATAGTGTCGCCCTTTCCCTGGCTTACTTCAGAGTTTTTCCTTCGTATTTGGTGAAATATTAAAGCTACAGTTGTTACCTAATGCCTACTTTCAAGGCATTAATGTCATTATAAATATATTAACCGGTCAAAAAAAAAAAAAAAAAAAAAAAAAAAAAAAAAAAAAAAAAAAAAAAAAGGTATGGTGAATAATTAAATTAAAACATATGGAAATTTAATATATGTATGAATAAATGCATACGTATATATATATATATATATATATATATATATATATATATATATATATATATATATATATATATATATATATAATATATAATATATATATATATATATACATATATATATATATATATATATATATATATATATATATATATATATATATATATATATATATATATATAAACAAATGGTCAATGGCCTTACAGTCTTGTGTGATTCTAACCCACACAAGCTTCTCTTATACAACAATATACACATTTTCCTCTACACCAAAATATATTGTAACAATGAAATTTCCAAGAATGTAAGAACACCAAGTGGCAAATACATATATGATGAAATTTCAAAGAATGTAAGAACACCAAGTGGCAAATTCATATATGAGTCACTTTCGGTACAATTAGTTCTCGAAATAATGAGATAAATGAGTAAGACAAAGTTTCTTGTGAGACCAAAGATGTCGTCACAACATTGAGAGCATTTCGATTCCCAAACTCATTCAACTCATTCAACAAACTTTCGAGGATTAATTTGAAAGTGTTAACAACTCGGAGCCTCTTTGA
Organism: Palaemon carinicauda; assembly: GCF_036898095.1. NCBI lineage: Eukaryota > Metazoa > Arthropoda > Malacostraca > Decapoda > Palaemonidae > Palaemon > Palaemon carinicauda. The sequence continues at coordinate 165,919,634 of NC_090731.1, read as the reverse complement.
CAGGTCATGAATTTCAGTAACTAGGAATTCAGTTTGGAATGACAATGGTGTGACGTGGTGAGAGAAGGTTGTGAACTCAAAGGCAAGTTGAAAACAACTGAGTTAGTTTATTAAAGAACACTCTCCTTTATATACAAAATCTCAAAGCAACAAGAATTTTCATGTTCAAATATTGACACTGTTACAGAGGAGAAAAGCAGACATGATTTTTCAGGTTCTTTTTAGTGCGAGGGGAGAGCGAAGATACAAGCATAATATATACAAAATGAATTATGTACGATCGTGTGACACACGGTTGGTACAATGGTAAGACCCACCCACCATGCAAATTTCTCAAAACTTAGAGGCAACTTTCTTTCCCATAAATTGAAAAAATTTTAATATAGAATGAATTAATTAATGAATGGTTGGTAATTATCTGAAATCATAACATCAATGGTCATTGATGTCGATTGGAATATGTTTAATAAACTATTAATAACTTATATACAAAAATAACTTAGCAATAAAACATTTAATATTTAATATATCTAAATACGAGTAGATTTGAAAACACAGCCTTCAGAAGAATATTGGGAGTTACATGGCAGGCCAGGATTAGAAATGAAACTATAAGAGAGACTACTCGAGTGCCATATGAGTATGAGATCATGATGAGGGTTAGATGGAGATGGTTTGGGAATGCTCTTCGCATTCCCGAAGATAGGTAGATAGATATACAGTATGATAATTTAAATCATAAAAAATAAAATAAACTATGCACAATACACATTCTCTCTCTCTCTCTCTCTCTCTCTCTCTCTCTCTCTCTCTCTCTCTCTCTCTCTCTCTCTCTCTCTCTCTCTCACTGCATTTTTTAGGATTTTTTCTTTGCTCCTTCGAATCAAATGCCGTGCCATAGACAAGCACTCCGCGTGCCAACCTTTCAACTGAGCTCCACAAGGAACTAGGAGAGGTGGAGGACCTAGGCCTACATGGCTGAGGACTATGACGCGTGAAGTAAGAGACGATGAATGGAGAAGCATTGAATTAAAAGCTCAAGGTAGAGACGACTGGTGAAATCTAACAGAGGCCCTTTGTGTCAATAGGCGTAGGAGGAGATGATGATGATAAAAAACAACTTAGAAATGAAATCTTTAATATTTAACATATTCAAAAACGAGTAAGAAGGCCAGCCTCCCACCGAAAATAGAACTTTACTTTCTATGTCAAGAGCCTCATATAGATCAAACTCCAACCAAATGTTCTTAAACTAAGTTTTCAAAATTCTATTGCGCGTAAGAGGAATCGCACCATTACAAACTGAAAAGTTCTAATGACGTTGATTTCAATCGGCCATCTTGGAATCACTGAGTGAATCGGAAAAGTAAAACTGAGCTTCCATGAAGCACGATTTTTGGATGCTTTCTTGCAGATTCTCGATATTTACTTTAACTTCTATCAACATTTGGATTTCTGCTTTCCAGAAAATGTTGGTGTATTCTGACAAAAAAAAAAAAAAAAAAAAAAAAAAAAAAAAAAAAAAAAAAAAAAAAAAAAAACCAAGATTGGTTTCATTTGCATCACAGCATCAGACCAAGTTTCCGATTATTAAAATTAATATTTATTTTCATTAATAAATTATATGAGACAACATTTGATAAACCTGCTGCTTACGTCATTATTACCAATCTCAAGATTGTTTTATTTGATCAACTTCATCACCTTGGAGAATGAAACTTCGAAATTAGCAATGCAATAGCACCCTGACAAGGAAACAAAAGTTCCAAAGTGCCATCTATGTCACTGAAGCACAAGCATCCTACCCAATAACATCCCACATTACGTTGATACTATATCCCACGCCCCTTCCCCCAAAAAGAAGGATATTGGTCACTGTTCCAGATAGAGCAAACTGTATTCTTAACGTTCTACTAAACTTATTAGTTTTATTAATAATGGATATTTTAAAGGTAATTAGTTTTTATTCATGGCCAAGAATAAAATATAGTGTTATAAAAGGCAAGCAGTGAGCATTATAAAACATTAAAAAAAAGGGTAATCCAACCACTCATTCACTAAATAAACTGATATTCTACTTTCCTATATTGCTTGGTACTCTAACATACAAACTAACGTTACAACCGGTCTTTCTTGATGAAACATTTTTCATACTTTGAAAAGTAAAAGATGAACAATGATGACATTTTTTTTCCATAGAATCCTCCCCTATATAATACAGATCAAGCGTCTGTATATATATATATATATATATATATATATATATATATATATATATATATATATATATATATATATATATATATATATATATATATATATATATATATATATCTTTCCTGTCGAGCAGAGCGACCTTGACCGACGTATGACTATCCGGTGTCTCCCCGTCCCTCTGGCAAGGTGTTTGGCTATATACGGTATATATATATATATATATATATATATATATATATATATATATATATATATATATATATATATATATATATATATTATATATAAATGTATATATACATATATATATATATGTATATATATATATATATATATATATATATATATATATACAGTATATATATATCGTTCCTGTCAAGCAGAGCAACATTGTCAGACGTATGACTGCTCGGTCTTTCCCCGTCCCTCTAGTAAGGGAGAGAGAGAGAGAGTAGTCATGCCCTGGTGTGAAGAGCTAACCCAATAGGAGCCATAGGAAACCACAAATACTGAACAAGCGGGTTGTAGTTAGGAGAGGGGGAGGGGATAGGAAGGATTGAATCTGTGTGTTTGTGTGTGTGTGTGTGATTATATCTAAATATCTAACCGTCATTTTGACGGAGCGCGTACACTAGCGCTCAATAACACGCGTCTGAACTAATTAATTAAATGCATCAGCGTATAACCGAAATAAAAATAAACCTGAAGTGCCTGGTCTGGTTATCAGAATATATGTTATCATTGCTATTAAGTATGATTAAATACAGGTAATGATGGTTAATAAAGCTTTATGATCTAAACTAGATTCATAATAAAAGAAAAAATCCCAAACTGGATGGAAAGCGAAATTACATTTTGGTTCATAAATCCAATCAATTTGGATTTGCATATGAAATTTGAAATTCCAATTCATGCAAATATCTTTTCTTATGTCGAGAATTTCAGTTTTTTTTTTTTTTTTTTTTTTTTGATTTCCGTGAATTGGCCGAAATGATATTACAAACCTTTCTAATAAAACTTTAATCTGAGAGTGGTTAAGGATGATTTACTATTTTATATGGGTATTACCTTTCGTTATTCTGACTAAAGCAAAGGATGATATTCACTAACCATATCTGGAATATATTTCTAGAGCAGGAGAACATACATTGAAATCGTATTTATTTATAAACTCGTAAACTAATACAAAATTTAAACATTTCCAGTTATGAAACAATATCATAGGAATATACGGAGAGAGAGAGAGAGAGAGAGAGAGAGAGAGAGAGAGAGGAGAGAGAGAGAGAGAGAGAGAGAGAGAGAGAGAGAGAGAGAGGGGGGGGGGAATATTCAAATAAATGTCAATATAATAAAAATGAATGCGTATCTATTTATTTTCTTTATTATTTTAACAATGATAGTTCCCTAGTAATATACTAAACATTGAAAGCAGTCTTCGTCCAGTCCAGGGTAAGGCTTATAAACTGATTCTAATCTTATGTATGCAGGAGGTACTCAAGTTGGAGTATAAAGTATAAAAGTACTCAAGTTGGAGTAAAAAGTAGAAAAGTACTCAAGTTGGAGTAAAAAGTAGAAAAGTACTCAAGTTGGAGTATAAAGTAGAAAAGAACTCAAGTTGGAGTATAAAGTATAAAAGTACTCAAGTTGGAGTAAAAAGTAGAAAAGTACTCAAGTTAGAGTAAAAAGTAGAAAAGTACTCAAGTTGGAGTATAAAGTAGAAAAGAACTCAAGTTGGAGTATAAAGTAGAAAAGTACTCAAGTTGGAGTATAAAGTATAAAAGTACTCAAGTTGGAGTATAAAGTATAAATGTAACGTCCCTGGGTTTCAGTTCTTGTTGCCTCGACCCTCTCTTAGAATACCCTTATCTTTGACCCATGGATACACTAGTAAATAAATATAAACTATGGGAAATTAACAGATTACACTCAGTTTACTCCTATGTACAATTGGCCACATGCATTCATGGTACACCTCGCTCTGAGGATTGGACCCTGTCACACCGTTACTGCTCAGGGAGTAACCAAACATAGAGAGTAGGGTAGAGATGGCAGTAGCGAAGGGAGGTGCTACACACAGGAATTTCCAGCACAGTAAGGGTGTGAGAAGGTGCACTTCCTCAGAGCAAGGTATGCCAGTAATCCCTGTGTCCTACTGTAAAGCATTTAGGCATTCTACTACCATTACAAACACACGATTGTCTTGAAAGATTCTACTAAGTGCCCTCACAAAATACAAAACTTTTATTTGCCCTATTTCAAGTCCTCCTTTCGCTTAACTTTCCATTTGCGTATTAGAATGATTTATTGTTA
>NC_090731.1:165892607-165900107 GCF_036898095.1 Palaemon carinicauda | reverse complement strand
GCGCATCACATGTCCCTGTGAGTCATGCTCACGCACACACACACACACACACACACACACACACACACATATATATATATATATATATATATATATATATATATATATATATATATATATATATATATATATATATATATATAAAACTACTTAGTAAAGGAATCAACCAAAAACAAACCACTCGCTAAAGCCGAGAATATTCTTCAAGTAGGCCTAGTAAATCAAGCGTCATTTAAGTGTAGAGTAGTAGGTTTTCCAGGCCACCAGCCGCTACCCGTTGAGATCCTACCACTAGAGTTATTGGGTCCTTTACCTGTCCAGACATTACTACATTGGATCCCTATCTCTGGTTACGGCTCATTTTGATTTTGCCTACACATATACCGAATAGTCTGGCATATTCTTTCCACATTCTCTTCTGTCCTCATAAACCTGACAACACTGAGATTACAGAACAATTTTTTTTTTTTCACTCGAGGGGATAATTACTGCAATGTAAATGTTCAGCGGCTACTATCCTCTTGGTAAGGGTTGAATAAAAATATGCATTTCTAACGCTTTACGCAATATTTAGTGGCGTAAAGAGTGAAAGGGTTTGCGTATCTCCATGATCAGCAAAGCTGTACCAGTAAGGACCAGCCATAATAGCTTGGTTTGCTGTGAACGATCAGATGAAAATTTCCCACCATCACCAATCACCACTGGTTGGAGTGGTGATGAAAACTGGCCAAAGCCCGGACAGGCATTGACATGTCTGAGGCCTTTGTCCTGCAGTGGACAAGAAACAGTTGCATGTGTTGTTGTTGTACGTACGTATGTATGATACCTGTTAGAGCCTTCTGAATATATACTTCTGTTATATAAAAATTTCTCTTTTTTTTATATGTCACAGACGAGTCATGCAATGGCATCGTAAACCAATATGCAAATAATAATTAATGCATCAAAAAATTATCAAAATCATGACATGGAATAGAAAGAATGAAGGCATACAAAGACTAAGTCTTCGGTAAAACATAACAATGAACCATGAAATAGTTTCCAAAAAGTTTTGAAAAGTTTTAGAAAAGGGACCATCTTTATATTCTAGGTCAAGGCAGTCTTAAGGAGCTTTTGGCTTGGGAGTGTCATAGGATTTATTTCAATAGGAATGTATTCTCTCCTCAAGGAATAAGAAAACGACGGAAACCTTAAGAGCAAGACAGTGCACTTGCAAGTGTGCACACACAAGTTCACACATGCACACATACAAATATTTACATATTGGCATTTACAGTATATACATACAGTACATTGTAAATATAAATCTATTGATATACATATAAAATCATATACACATATATGTGTGTATATATATATGTATATATATATACGCACAGTATGTATATATATATATAAATACACACATATACATATATATACATATGCATATATATATACACACAATATGTGTATATATATATACTTATATATATATATATATATATATATATATATATATATATATATATATATATATATATATATATATAATGCTACATTTTAAGATACTATCGGTAATAGTGGACACTTGGCTGAGTGGTACACACTTAGCTCACATACGTAGTTCGTGCATTGCACGTGGCATAACGTCCAACAGTCCATAAAATTGCAAATACGTACCAACATCTGCCCGGAAAAAAAAAAAGAAAAAAAAAAGTGTGGATAACAATTTCACACTAGATGACTTTCTGAGGTCCTGGGATCTTATGCCATCCTGCAGCCAGCCCCAATATGTAAGGGCACGCTTGTGTGTGTGTGTGTGTGTGTGTGTGTGTGTGTGTCCTTAACGACGAGCAATAATACCCGTCAACATAAAAGAAAGAAATCAAGGATTTGTACCAGTGTCACAGTTTAATGTACAATGTACAATGTACAACCTTCCGGAACTGGGACAACTAAAATCAGTTATTGTTACATTATCTAACTCCACATTAGTTAGAATCAACATCAAAACACATGGATGTATTATCTTCACAATTTGTGTTTATAGATGACCTCAGTTATTATTACATTATCTAACTCCACATTAGTTAGAATCAACATCAAAATATATGGATGTATTATCTTCACAATTTGTGTTTATAGATGACACTGCCATGTAAAAAATGATCCCTTCTCCTATATTGTTAATTAAAGCAATCTCAATTAAAGTTTTACCTATCATTATACTGTTCACAATTAGCGAGTGATATGCAATTTACCCCTTGCTTGAGGGTACACTTGGGCACGCTATTCTATCTAATTTCTCTTTCTCTTTTTTTGTTAAAGTTTTTATAGTTTATATATGAAATATTTATTTTAATGTTACTGTTCTTAAGAGATTTTATTTTTCCTTGTTTTCTTTCCTCATTGAGCTATTTTCCCTGTTGGAGCCCTTGGGCTTTTAGCATCTAGCTTTTCCAATTAGAGTTGTAGCTTAGCAAGTAATAATAATAATAATAATAATAATAATAATAATAATAATAATAATAATAATAATAATAATAATAATACTAAAGTTAAAATGTGAATGCGAATCTAATGAACTAATAATACTGCTGCTCCTTCTAGACTAATATTCACGTAAATTAAAACTGAGAAAAACCCTTTTGTCATCCGGCATTCTAAGATAACGTCCCCCAACTCAGGTCCTCCAAACTTTGACGGCAGCCGTTCACAAGCGATCGCTCCGGAAGAGAGATTCACTTATAACTTGACAAAAAACATATTTCATCGAAAATGACGAGAAGAAAATTGGAGAGCCGAGGATGATAAAGGAAGCAATTTCCTACTTTCCACGCTTGGTTATTTTCTTATTGCAATTTTGGGATAGTTCTCGAACTTTGGAGAAAAATTAAGAAAACAATGCGAAACCGAAAGAAAGGCAATTGAGGTTTTTTGTGAGCTGCAGATTGGGCAATAAATTATTCAAAGACTGGTTAATTTTGCATCTCTCATTCTCTTAACTGTTCATTATGCCTTGATCCTAAGTGGTGGCCTATTGGAAACGTCCCTGCCTGGTGATCGCCAGACTAGGGTTCGAGTCCCGCTTTGACTCGTTTGTTCCTTTAGTGTCTGTAATCTCATCATCCTTGTGAGCTAAGGATGAGGAGTTTGGGGGAGCCTAAAAGTTTACCTGATCGCCAGACTAGGGTTCGAGTCCCGCTCTGACTCGTTTGTTCCTTTAGTGTCTGTAATCTCATCACCCTTGTGAGCTAAGGATGAGGAGTTTGGAGGAGCCTAAAGGTCTACCTACTGTGTCATCAGCAGCAATTGCCTGGCCCTCTCTGGTCCTAGCTTGGGTGGAGAGGGGGCTTGGGCGCTGATCATTTGAATATATGGTCAGTTTCTAGGGCATTGTCTTGTTTGCTAGGGCAACGTCACTGTCCCTTGCCTCTGCCATTCATGAACGGCCTTTAAACCTTGAATGAATTTAGGTAAGTGGTTGCTATTCCACTACTGTGGGTCACAACCAGGAAAGAGACGGAATTTTTTTTTTTTTTTACAATTGGTTCATCAGTACAACAATCCTTCCCTTACGAAATGACGCAATTATTAAGCATACATTCTCTCTCTCTCTCTCTCTCTCTCTCTCTCTCTCTCTCTCTCTCTCTCTCTCTCAAATGCAATCCCCGTAAAAAAAGGAATATAAGAACGCTTATTGTTTTTTATTACAATTGGTTGATCAGTACAACAATCCTTCCCTTACGAGATGACGCAATTATTAAGCATAAATTCTCTCTCTCTCTCTCTCTCTCTCTCTCTCTCTCTCTCTCTCTCTCTCTCTCTCTCTCTCTCTCTCTCTCTCTCTCTCTCAAATGCAATCCCCGTAAAGAAAGGAATATAAGAACACCCATCTGTCAAAAAAAGGAGAATGAAAGCCGTACGCAAATGATCAAAAAAGAAAAGAATATTCATAAAAATATCTTCGTGGTGTATGTATAACTAAATTCGTATCTTACAGACATTGCGGTAAGATATATATTTCAATAGTATGTGTCCACTTTAGTTCAAAGTAATCATTTTCTAAACCTTGAATTGAAACTATTATGATAACGAGGATAGATGAACATCACTATCAGAGGATTTTTACTAAATTGTGTAAGGGTGAGTATATAATAATAATAATAATAATAATATTAATAATAATGATAATAATGGGATAATAATAATAATAATAATAATAATAATAATAATAATAATAATAATAATAATCTCCTCTATATAAAAAAGAGCAAGTGTCTGGCTGGCTATATATATATATACATATATATATATATATATATATATATATATATATATATATATATATATATATATATATATATCGGTCACGCACAGCTCTCTCCGCCCCTCGATTGGAGTGAGAGGGAATAGTTATACCCTGATGAGAGGTTGTGCGTGTGTCCGTGCATATCGGTCTAAATATTTAGCAGCCATTCTTGACGGGTCGGGTACACTAGTAATAATAATAAAATACCATAGCGCAATACGTCACGTGACGTGTTATGACGTAAAAATAGATGTAAAATGACAGTAATATTGCACGACCCTGAAAGTCTCCGGGGTGCCAATTTCTGTATTCAACATTTCATTAATACCTAATTATATTTAAATACATCAGGAATTACGCGTAATTATGTCTGAAATTTCAACCCGTCATGCGATTACAAAAGTGATCTCACAACAGATGTAATTATAAGTTAAATTAAGTAACCTTTCTATAAATATATGGAACAATTTTTTTTATTGATTAAGTAACATTTCTATAAATATATGGAACAATTTTTTCTATTGATTAAGTAACATTTCTATAAATATATGGAACAATTTTTTTTATTGATTAAGTAACATTTCTATAAATATATGGAACAATTTTTTCTATTGATTAAGTAACATTTCTATAAATATATGGAACAATTTTTTCTATTGATTAAGTAACATTTCTATAAATATATGGAACAATTTTTTTTATTGATTAAGTAACATTTCTATAAATATATGGAACAATTTTTTTTATTGATTAAGTAACATTTCTATAAATATATGGAACAATTTTTTTTATTGATTAAGTAACATTTCTATAAATATATGGAACAATTTTTTTTATTGATTAAGTAACATTTCTATAAATATATAGAACAATTTTTTCTATTGATTAAGTAACATTTCTATAAATATATGGAACAATTTTTTCTATTGATTAAGTAACATTTCTATAAATATATGGAACAATTTTTTTTATTGATTAAGTAACATTTCTATAAATATATGGAACAATTTTTTCTATTGATTAAGTAACATTTCTATAAATATATGGAACAATTTTTTTTATTGATTAAGTAACATTTCTATAAATATATGGAACAATTTTTTTTATTGATTAAGTAACATTTCTATAAATATATGGAACAATTTTTTTTATTGATTAAGTAACATTTCTATAAATATATGGAACAAGAAAAAAAAATTCTTTATCTCAATTTGTAATTTCAAAATCAATATAATTTGTTTTCTGGTGATTGAGAAATTTAAAAATCAATTAACATTTTGGATACAGAATGATTTGTGATATATCCTAAGCATAGTGGATAATTTCTATAAATATATGGAACATGAAAAAAAAAAAAAATTTCTCACTTTGTAATTTCGAAATCAATATAATTTGTTTTCTGGTACTTCAGAAATTTAAAAATCAATAAAGATTTTGGATACAGAATGATTTGTTATATATAATAAGCATACTGGATAACGGAAGTTTAATTTTTCTTAACTATTCTAAAATGTCTTTATTTTTTAATGCTTTGAGAACATAAAGATGATAATCAAACGTTCTAAATATCTTTTGCTAAAATGAAGGAAAAATACTTGGAAAATTATTCCTACTTAAAAAGAAAGAAAATAATGTTTTTCTCTCTAAGGGATTAACAAAAAAAAAAAAAAAAAACTTCTTCAGATGACAGTAACTAAATGTTCTATATACATTTTGCTAAAATTAAGGAAAAGTACTTAGAAAATTATTCCTACTTAAAAAGAAAAAAAAAATATGTTTTTCTCTCTAAGGGATTAACAAAAAAAAAAAAAGTTCTTCAGATGACAGCCACCACAAATAAAAAGGAAAGAAAAAGTATACATAGTTTTTATATATACAAACTGATATAATGCATCTTTTTTACCATGATCGAACTTAAGATTGTTAAGTTAAATGGTATATTAATCACTCGTAAGCTAATAAATTATTACCATGTTGTGTTGGATCTTATCCACCATGGTTATCAACGTCTTAATTTAAGGTTAATAACATAATCAAATAACTATGAACAATAGCAGTTAGACTTATTTCATACGAACTGACATTCGTGTTTATTATATGAACATACGATATTACTTATTGTTTTAGTCATTTTCAAATATCCTTACTATGCAGTTATGACAGTATACGATATCGGAATATTTACTAAAAAGGGACTTAAAGGAGAGAGAGAGAGAGAGAGAGAGAGAGAGAGAGAGAGAGAGAGAGAGAGAGAGAGAGAGAGAGAGAGAGAGAGAGAGTATTTTTACTCTCCTCATTTCATTTCTGTAGACTATATATTTTTCAGAAAACATACGAACCCAAAATTAGAAACAAACCAAATTGATAAATATAAGAAAACCAAATCAATGAACATTTCAAACAAATATAACAAGAGATTGGTTTTAAAAGCTTTAAAAACTGCAAAAGAGGAATTTTTAATAACTTCAACATTCTCTTGAAAAACCAACATCTATGCTAACAAAGATAACATAACCGAAATAAATGGTAGGGGGAGTCTTTCAAAAGTCAAAATCACAAAAAGAAGGGGAGGGGGTTACTGGAGGGGGGACGGGAGGTGGTAGGAAGATAGGGCAGAGTTGCCAGGTTGGCCTTTTCCAGGCCAAAAGCCTCAATTTTAGCCCTTTTGAATTTGCTTGGCATAGAGTAACATCATGAATAAAGATTGGCCTTAAATGCTGTACTTTTGGCCTTTTTCTACCAATAGGTTGGACTTTTAAAACTGTTTTGATTAGAAGTTTGCCTTTTCCATATTTAGAAAACCTGGCAACACTGAGATAGGAGGTACCTACAAGAATAGAGGGGCGAAGCCATGCTTTGCTTAGCGAGTTGATTGCGTTCCTACATTCTTTAACGCAGCAGGAAGACAAAAGAGCGGAGACCGTTCCCACGATTCAAGAAGAGATCTGGGAAGAAAAATCCAGACGTAAAGGATGAGCAAGAGATAAAGGCCATTGGGAAGAGAATGCACGAGGGAGATTGAAGGCCAGCGATAAGGATTTCAGGTTTAGATAGGGGAGCAAAGTCTCTCTATATAATAAAACTCAATGCCTCTCTTTGTGTGTGTTTGTGTTTGTGTTTGTGTGTGTGTGTGTGTGTGTGTGCGCAAACTGAACGTACCAGAGTCCAACTTCAAGACTTGTCTTGACCCTCTCTTATTATAGTTT
>NC_090731.1:165882607-165885107 GCF_036898095.1 Palaemon carinicauda | reverse complement strand
GATAGAATTTCTCTCTAAAGGATTAAAACAGCAGAAGAGGCTGCACGGGTTGGTCGAATATAGATTTCCAAAGATGTCTTCTTGGTTCTCAATAGGGTAGAATTAACTATACATATTCTGCCAATAAACCTGATAGAATTTCTCTCTAAAGGATTAAAACAGCAGAAGAGGCTGCACGGGTTGGTCGAATATAGATTTCCAAAGATGTCTTCTTGGTTCTCAATAGGGTAGAATTAACTATACATATTCTGCCAATAAACCTGATAGAATTTCTCTCTAAAGGATTAAAACAGCAGAAGAGGCTGCACGGGTTGGTCGAATATAGATTTCCAAAGATGTCTTCTTGGTTCTCAATAGGGTAGAATTAACTATACATATTCTGCCAATAAACCTGATAGAATTTCTCTCTAAAGGATTAAAACAGCAGAAGAGGCTGCACGGGTTGGTCGAATATAGATTTCCAAAGATGTCTTCTTGGTTCTCAATAGGGTAGAATTAACTATACATATTCTGCCAATAAACCTGATAGAATTTCTCTCTAAAGGATTAAAACAGCAGAAGAGGCTGCACGGGTTGGTCGAATATAGATTTCCAAAGATGTCTTCTTGGTTCTCAATAGGGTAGAATTAACTATACATTTTCTGCCAATAAACCTGATAGAATTTCTCTCTAAAGGATTAAAACAGCAGAAGAGGCTGCACGGGTTGGTCGAATATAGATTTCCAAAGATGTCTTCTTGGTTCTCAATAGGGTAGAATTAACTATACATATTCTGCCAATAAACCTGATAGAATTTCTCTCTAAAGGATTAAAACAGCAGAAGAGGCTGCACGGGTTGGTCGAATATAGATTTCCAAAGATGTCTTCTTGGTTCTCAATAGGGTAGAATTAACTATACATTTTCTGCCAATAAACCTGATAGAATTTCTCTCTAAAGCATTAAAACAGCAGAAGAGGCTGCATGACTAAATAATCCTGCGTAAATTGAAGACTATAAGGAAAGCAACGAATCGCATTTCTCTAACACAGCCGCTCGTTCCCACAAAGACTGCAAACTTCCATTAGCGTTTGATGAAACGCATGTTCATGGTTCGCTATTAAAAAGGAGATGATCTCGATCAAAGTAACTATGTCCAGGCACCGGAGTATGATCATTCTTTTGAACTCGCAGATGAATGAATCAATTCTACGAAAGGAATTCATAATGTGAAGATTGACTTTACGCTTCTGAATTTACGCTTCTGTTTGTATTGACATTCGAGTTCGCGCGAAAGATATTTCTGTTCTGATTCGTACCTAGATCTAAAGAATATCAGTGATTGGTCCAAAAGGCGAGTCAGTCCGAAGGAGAGTGCACTTGCAAAGGACTGACTGAACCGGAGAATAGGAGCAACTATTGTGAAGTGTTGCAGAATATATTCTGGCTTTTCCATTGAATTTCTGTCATAGAAAGAGGCGTTAGAGATCTTGAAACAGACAAACGAGTATGGAGAAGAGATAGAATGATATTCTCCAATGCTATTGATATTGTTTGGTATTAATGAAACGGATGTGCTTTTCAAAACATTTATTTTTGTATAGTAGGTAAAAATGGGTTAGATTTGATAGTTAGGTAAGCATTTACATAAATGGATGGTGTTTAACAACTACAGTTTTCCAAGTTCTAGTAACAGTAACTCCGTTAAAGAGGACGGACAACAACAAGAATATAATTTACTGTATATAAACAATGTATATAATCAATTAAAAAATATTTTCTTTCATAGAAATTTATTTAGCTTGTACGCCATGGTAAAACCTCATGCAATAGGGTAAGCAACATTTTCAACAAGACAGTCACATTTATTTATGTATATGTTCACACAGATATGTAAACACACGCATATATACACAAATATAATATATATATATATATATATTATATATATATATATATATATATATATATATATATATATATATATATATAGATATATATATATACACGTCTTACTTATGACTGTAATCGAACAGTTTAATATGTTTTTTTTTTTTTTTAAAGGCCCATAAAAGAAACACAGGAAATATAAATAAATCACTATATTTCGGCCAATAAACATTGGCCCTCTTCAGGATGTAAAGTAAAAATTATATATATATATATATATATATATATATATATATATATATATATATATATATATATATATATATATATATATATATACATGTGCGTGTGTGTGTGTGTGGGTATGCCAGCTGACGTGATTTAATTCGATGAATAGTGCTTTATCAAAGAATATGAGTTAACGATAAAATAATTGATTAAACTTTTCTCCATTTGATAATCCCAGCTAAGTTGTACCAATCGTATCCATTGACCTGAGGTACAGTAACTGGTTATAAAAATCCCATGAACTAGACATTGAGCGATGCTAAAACAGAACCTTAATTTTGAAGATGATTATGTACTTAAAAAAAAACAAAAACTGATGAGTGAACGCGATCACACATCTAATTG
>NC_090731.1:165880402-165882107 GCF_036898095.1 Palaemon carinicauda | reverse complement strand
GGTCTCGAACCCCAGTCAGGCAGATCGCTGGCAGGGGCGTTTCTAATAGGCCATACAGGAGTCAGCATATGAAAATTACGGAAGTATGGAATCCAGTGTTAATTTTCTCTCTCTCTCTCTCTCTCTCTCTCTCTCTCTCTCTCTCTCTTTCTCTCCCAAAAAGGATTTCTATGTTGATTAAGATATTTTTTTAAACCTCATCTTGGTAAGAACTCCAGAAATTCTAATTCATCGTAATTAAGACAAGAATAAATATAAATTATGCGGTATGAATTACTGCTGAATAGAATTTGAATATTAATAACTGTCATAAAACAGTGCATAACAATTGTATTAATAGCAGCAACAATCATCATTAGCATTAATGAGTACTTTGAAGGACACAATCAAAATAGAATTCAGTAATAGCAGGAAAAGTGTACAATGGTGTTATTTTAGTTTCCTTATAATAAAAGCGTTATTTATATAGGCTTGAACGTAAGGCCAAGGATAACTTCTTATAATAGTTATGATTAATAATTATAATATTGTTAAAAATAAAAAAGATTATAGTAGTAACTATTATTAGTATTATTACCATTGTTATTACCAAAAAAGTGCTATTGTAGTTTCCTTATAATAAACACGTTATTTATATAGGCTTGAGAACTTCTTATAATAGTTATGATTAATAATTATAATATTGTTAAAAATAAAAAGATTATAGTAGTAACTATTATTAGTATTATTAGCATTGTTATTACCAAAAAAGTGCTATTGTAGTTTCCTTATAATAAACACGTTATTTATATAGGCTTGATAACTTCTTATAATAGTTATGATTAATAATTATGATATTGTTAAAAATAAAAAAATATTATAGTAGTAACTATTATTAGTATTATTAGCATTGTTATTACCAAAAAAAAAAGCAATTTTAATTTCCTTATAATAAACGCGTTATTTATATAGGCTTGAACGCAAGGCCAAGGATAACTTCTTATAATAGTTATGATTAATAATTAAATATTGTTAAAAATAATAAAGAGTATAGTAGTAACTATTATTAGTAATATTAGCATTGTTATTACCATAGTATGAGCACTGGAAATAAGAAAAAAGAATAATTTTATTATTTTTATTATTATTATTATTATTATTATTATCATTATTATTATTATTATTATTATCACCAGCCAAGCTACAACCCTCGCTGGAAAAGCAAGATGCTATAAGCCCAAGGGCTCCAATAGAGAAAAATAGCCCAGTGAGGAAAGGAAATAAGGAAATAAATAAATGATGGGAACAAATTAACAATAAATCATTCTAAAAACAGTAACAACGTCAAAATAGATATGTCCTATATAAACTATTAACAACGTCAAAAACAGATATGTCATATATAAATTATAAAACTATATTCAGATATCTTAAAAGATCTACACATTGCAGCTTTCAAGAGATTGGTCATCACACATGTAAAATTCAAAATGACATCAAATTTTTTTTTTTTTTTGGCTAAATCTCAAAATTGTACATCAGTAAGAGTTAAAATCATGTTTCAAATTGCTTTTACCCCTAAAAAATTACCTTACAACATAAGGACCCCTTCTAAGATGACCAATTCCATTTGAAAGCATTAATAATACCAATTAGAATTGCGTAATTTCGAAAGCTTTGTATAAAACTATCACATTTAGGCCACATAATGATCGCGGACGTCATT
>NC_090731.1:165872902-165875402 GCF_036898095.1 Palaemon carinicauda | reverse complement strand
ATAAATAAATAAATAAATAAACAAATATATATATATATATATATATATATATATATATATATATATATATATATATATATATATATATACACACACACACATATAGCAACAATAAATGCAGCTGTTTCTAGTCCACTGCAAGACAAACGTGTCAGGGGTTTGGCCAGTTTTTATCACCAAGCTGGACAGAGTAGATTGGTGATGGTGGGAGATTTTCGTCTGATCACTCCTAGCAAATCAACCTAATCATATATATATATATATATATATATATATATATATATATATATATACATATATATATATATATATATATATATAGATAGATAGATAGATAGATAGATAGATAGATAGATTGATAAGAAGAGTTCATTGAACGAAGACCTTGTATTGGACATTCATTCCTCCTCCTGTGGAACATCCCTCCCCATTTCCTTTCTTTTCAAAGACATGTGATGTCAATCTAATGCTTCGATGTAGATGCCATCACCATAAATTTACAAATACAATGTTCGAAACAGAAAACGTGACCCAGTAATCACGCGTTTTCCTTTCCCACTACCTGCTATGTATTGAAACCTCTTCCCGGTGAGGGTAACTTGGTGATGCACCAAGAACAAATCTCCTTCAACGAGGGTCGTAATTAAGTCCTAATCACCCTCTGTCTGTCTCCCAAAATATTATGGAAAAAAATTGACGGACAAGACCCTACGTAATTTGCATACATTATATGGTATTTCACTAACCTCAACCTCACATACACAGTTAACAAACCGTAATTTTAATGGGAAATTCTCCGTTAAAATATTCGGTTCTAAGCCGTATTTCAGTAAAATACAGGCGACCGTAATTTTTACCTTTCTTTGTTATTATCATTTACGGGTTGGTGATCGTAATATCACTCCTCTATGTCAATATATCAGTTTTTAAAACGGTAAACGGCTGGCAACACTTATTCCAGTATCCTAGCGATCCGGCTCGTGCAAAGAAGCCAATTCTCTAATTAATCAACCCATATATCTATCTATTTCAGAATCCCGCAAGTATTCAATCCATCTATCTATCTATTTCAGAAATAGAAACACAAATAGGCTAACAGAAAACACCTCTGGCTTTGAAAACTTGATGAAAATTCTTCATATAAAATCTGACAACAAAACTATCAAGAGGTTGTGGTGGTTGATGTGGAAACGTCCCTGATTGGTGAACGCTCAAACTCCTTAGGTACTTTGGTCGCAGAAACCTCACCATCCTTGTGAGCTAATAGGTCTATCTGCTGAGTCATCAGCAGCTCTTGCCTGGCCCTCCCTGGTCCAAGCTTGGATGGAGAGGGGGCTTGGGCGCTGATCATATGGCTTGATAGGGCAATGTCACTGTACCTTGCCTCTGCCATTCATGAGCGGCCTTTAAACCTTGAAGCCGCATTGCATTTTCAACTACAGAGATTTAGCGGAACCTAAGCCAATGATTGCAGTGTTCTTGCATTGGCAACGTGCTATAAAACACAGAAAATGGAATTGTGAGTTTAACAAGTTCTTAAAAGAGAATACGCATTGTAATGTCTTGAAAAACACTCACGAACGTGATAGTAAGAGATGAATGAATAACGAATGTAAAAAAAATCCTGATAAGACAGTTATTTTAGAACCGAAGATTAAAAAAAAAAAAAAAAAAAAAAAAATCTTTCTTCCCCTTTCGCTTTTTTTGCTTGACTACGAATACACTAAATGAAATTTCTTGTATTCTATACTTCTGGTTTAAGTTTAATCTTTCTAAAGGAAGACAAGGTTTATATGTCTAGCTTTTTAATACAGCTGTGATTGTATTTTACTTAGGTGAGACTACTACTACTACTACTACTACTACTACTACTACTACTACTACTATTATTATTATTATTATTATTATTATTATGCATAATAATAATAATAATAATAATAATAATAATAATAATAATGATAATAATAATAATAATAATGATAATATTTCTGAGCAGCGGGAAGAAAGCAACAACCATAATATCAACACCAATAATTATATAAAAGTAATAGCCTATAAAAAAGCAAATACTATGGTCCTAATTTTAGTTCCCGTACTACTTAAGCTTTATTTATACTTATTAATGAAAACAAATAAATGATAATTTCCCCATTAAATCACGTCATATGAACATACACGTAACAAAAGAAAAAAAAAGTCACAAGAAAAACTGCAGAGGATAAATAGGGTGATGAAAACAAATATATATTATAAAAACACATTTCAAATGAGAGGGTTCAAATTGTAATGGTTTAGGGAAACATAAATATAACTTAACCCTTTTACCCCCAATGGAATACTGGTACGTCTCACAAGACTCACCCTTTTACCCCCCATGGATGAACCGGTACATCCTTGCAAAAAACTGTTTATTTTACATTTTTTTGCATATTTTTTTATAATTTTATGAGAAACTTTAGGCCTTTTCTAAAATAATGAGACCAACCTGACCTCTCTATGA
>NC_090731.1:165852902-165857902 GCF_036898095.1 Palaemon carinicauda | reverse complement strand
CATATATATGTGTGTGTAAATATCTTTGCAAGTGTTTATACACACACACTCACCCATCTACACACACACACATATAAATATATATATACATATATATAATAGTATATACTATATACATATTGATAGAATTGTATGCATATATATAACATATTTAATATATATATATATATATATATATTGTATATATATATATATATTGTATATATATATATATATATATATATAGATTGTATATAATAAATCTATCACATTCAGTTTTTCCACCAAGCAAAAGATAGCTGTTAATATTGAATTCACTCTGCCACGGAATCACAAATCCAAGGGGAAATTCTTATTAAGATAAGTATTTCTTTCAGCCAAGGATCTGAACCTTAGTACCAAAAAGAAATAAAGGTAAAGGGTTGACTTGGACCACTTCTCTCTTTGTAGCCGGACGATCTTCGTTAAATGTTTACCTCTATGTCTACTCGGCGCTAAGGTTCGAATCCCTGGCAAGGCAGAAATACTTACTACAAAAAGAATTTCCCTTTTGGGTCTGTGATCCAGTGGCAGAGTGATTTTTGTGGCTTATTTGATATATATATATATATATATATACATAAATATATATATATATATATATATATATGAATATATATATATATAAATATATATATATACATATCTATATATATAAATATATATATATATATATATATACATATATATATATATATACATATCTATATACTGTATATACGTAATATATATATATATATATATATACGTAATATATATATATATATATATATATAAGTATATATATACATATATATATACATACATATATACATGCATATATACATACATACAAAAGCATGTGGGGGCGGATGCACGGGCGTGCACACAAAGGCACAAACAGAAAAAAAAATCAAACTAGTTTTTAAGCGGGGGAACTCAGTATCAAGATTCAATCTTCAATAACTCAGAACTGTCAGTCGCATGTAATTCCAACCCGGAACCTTTTGCAAATTACAGACTTTTTGTCGATTGCACGAGGAATAGTTAAAAAAAAAAAAAAAAAAAAAAAAATTACTGAAACAAAGATAATACAACTTTTTATCCACATTACCTCTCATAATAAGAGCTTGATAGAGAGAGAGAGAGAGAGAGAGAGAGAGAGAGAGAGAGAGAGAGTGTTCTAATAGTCAGGCCTTCTCCATCATGAGGCTCAAAACCACACAGTATACTAGAAGTTTTATTATAGATGTAACCAAGTTGTGGAATGATCTTCCTAATCGGGTAGTTGAATCAGTGGAACTTCAAAAGTTCAAACTTGCAGCAAATGTTTTTATGTTGAACAGGCTGACATAAGTCTTTTTATAGTTTATATATGATATACTGTTTTGAGGTTGTTACTGTTTTTATAATAACTTATTGTTAATTTTTTCTTATTGTTTATTTATTTTCTTATTTCCTTTCCTCACTGGGCTATTTTTCCCTGTTGGAGCCCTTGGGCCTATAGCATCTTGCTTTTTCAACTAGGGTTTTAGCTTGGCTAGCAGTAATAATAATAATAATAATAATAATAATAATAATAATAATAATAATAATAATACTCATCTCTGTAAAATCACATACCACCTTCAACGAATTCTGGTGCGCATATAATGACCATAAGTAGCAGTATACCTGGCGTCCGTAAGGCGCCTTCCACTCGCCCGCCAGTATGTTAAACTTCGAAGGTTATGTTAATACGTACTCGAAGTCTTCCTGAGGGTAAGATGCTGTACCCTGTCGCCTCTCTGGCATTTCCTCATTTTATCTACCTGCTTCTACTACCTGTCGTTGACCTCTGTCATTCTAGTAATACTGACCTTTTTGAAACGATGTCGTGTTTCCGTATTTAGCTACGAAAATCTTTCTCTCTCTCTCTCTCTCTCTCTCTCTCTCTCTCTCTCTCTCATTGTATATAAACTATGACACAAGACTTATGTCGACCTCTTCAACTCTCTCTCTCTCTCTCTCTCTCTCTCTCTCATCGTATATAAACTATGACACGAGACTTATGTCGACCTCTTCATCACACACACACACTCTCTCTCTCTCTCTCTCTCTCTCTCTCTCTCTCTCATTGTATATAAACTATGACACGAGACTTATGTCGACCTCTTCAACTCTCTCTCTCTCTCTCTCTCTCTCTCTCTCTCTCTCATTGAATATAAACTATGACATGAGACTTATGTCAACCTCTTCAACTCTCTCTCTCTCTCTCTCTCTCTCTCTCTCTCATTGTATATAAACTATGACACGAGACTTATGTCGACCTCTTCAACTCTCTCTCTCTCTCTCTCTCTCTCTCTCTCTCTCTCTGTATATAAACTATGAAACGAGACTTACGTCGAGATCTTCAACATTAAAGTATTTACACCAAGTATGAACTTCTAAAGTTCCACCGATTCTACTACCGGATTAGGAAGATCATTCCACAATCTGATAATAGCTGGAATAAAACTTCTGGAATACTGTGTAGTATTGAGCCTTATAATGGAGAAGGCAAGACTATTATAATCAACTGCATAGCTAGTACTACATACAGGATGGTACAGTCTGGGAAGATCTGAATGTAACGGATGGTTAGAAATAGGAATAATCTTCTGTACATTGTTTAAGATTTTTAACTATAATTATCTATCACAACAGTTTTTTTTTTCGGGATGACCAGCAGTAGACTAAATACTAGGTGCATACTTGAATGCTTAGCTCAGCAGAGGAACAGATTTTTCCTAAATGGCTCAAATTGCTTCCCAAAATGACAGTAATATTGTATATATACTGACATACATATATACAGTATATCCATAATATATATATATGTATATATATATATATATATATATGCATACACGCATAGTATATATATACATACATTTACACATAGTATATATATATGTATGTATACACGCATAGTATATATATATATATATATATATATGTATATATCATCACTTTAAATGGGAAAATCGATAAATTATGAAATCAAAATATTGCAATCATCAGATAATTAACGATGTGAATATGATAAATTTTTCATTAAACAATTTACAAATCTGATCTTTTTGATGATACAACCATCATTAATGACATAAACTCAATATCTACAATAACTGAACTATCAATCATACCTGACACATTATATACCATTTATCTATAAAAAACTAACATCCATAATCATCATTAGCTGATTGTCTTGTCAATCATTTCCGTCAAAACAAGAGACATTTATTACCAAACCATCACCAGAAATGACAACTCTTTGTGAGACTTCTTAGTGGAGACTTTTTTTAGTGGAAGAACATGTTTTATGCAAGACCACTTTCAGTTTTCCCGGTCATACCATCTCTGGATGAAAAGATATTGGGAAACTTTAGAATTCTTCAGTCAAGAGCTGGAGAAACAGACTGACGTTTGCTATTCATGAATGCTCTCTTTCTCTCTCTCTCTCTCTCTCTCTCTCTCTCTCTCTCTCTCTACAAGAACCGTTTCAAAATATAACTATCTTTCACTGCATGGCTTGTAAAAGAAATTGAGTTTGCCAAATTTGTCCTCGAGGATATTAAGTTTTATACACAAGAGAGAGAGAGAGAGAGAGAGAGAGAGAGAGAGAGAGAGAGATAGAGAGATAATTTCTAGCATTCTTTACTGGCTCATAATGGTTTGAATGAAATTATAGTAAATCATAATTGTTTTCCCAAATCTGACATTAAGCATAAAATACAATAAAGATTTTTTTTTTTTTGTATAACAACCTTACCTGTTCATTGTGTATCCAATCAGTTGCGAACTCTGAAGCTGCTGTGGATAAAGCTTTTCGAAACTGACTATCGAATGGTACCAAGAGAAAACGTAGTTTATCAACAATTTTAGATTTATTTTCTCTTAATTTTCCAAAATTATATGTATTTATGTCACTAAGATTATCAAAATTTATTTGCAAAGAAATATAAACACACTTTCAAAAAATAATTCGTTGACGTATTTCTTTTTTTTTTATTTAATTCAACTTTATCATCACTTGACCACAACACAACACTTCTGTCAAAAGATGCGTTGAAATCTCCAACAAAATAAGGTTAACTCAGCAACAAGTTCTATATTTCGAGGAATCTTTCAGTCTCTCTTCATAAATACAAGAGGACTCGACACCAACGTCTCCTCAGCAGGCGCAACTTCAGAGTATAAAATACACAAGAGAGATAAGCGAATGCAGGCAAGGCAGCTTATCGTCCGAGGCAACTGCAGTTCCAGCACTCGTCCTTTCCAGTTTCCAGAGCTCGACTGCCACCTTCCAGTACCGAAGTCAGACTCCTCACCTTGAGTGACCTTCCTGTGGTCTCCGGCATCCCTTCTCTGCCGCTTAGGTTTTCCCACCATTTTGTCTTTATCTGCCATCCTCATCAGTCCCCCTCCCCCCACCCCCTCCCCCTCCCCCCTCCTCCTAATCATCATCAGAGAATACAAGGTCGCTGTTACAACTTCCCTGAGCAGTACCTGCTTTTAAAACTGATCGTTCCGGGTTCCTCAGGCGGGGTTATGCCGACAAAAGTTTGATAACTATTATTACTACTTGGAAGTCAAACTTCCTTCCTGAATAGGTCTGCCTGCATCGGAGGCTTACGAAATGTGACCTTTTTATCAAGCACTCTCTCTCTCTCTCTCTCTCTCTCTCTCTCTCTCTCTCTCTCCAATAGCTAATTCCTGTAAATCCTTAAATTCCCAGGGACATCTTTCATGCATGTGCTCTCTCCTTCTTACGTTACTTTCCCTCGTAAAGATTCCACCCTGGCTTCCTCCGTTCCCCTGGAGGAAAGACCGTCTAGCCATCTAGCCATCACCTCCTGACCCACGTCCATATCTTTCCCAAGTTAGAATCAAGACCCAAGTGGCCCCATCTACGGGTTTTCCCAGACAATGGAATGCCCAGCAGGTTGCTTTTATGAAAGAATGACTCAATCAGGAAA
>NC_090731.1:165845402-165850402 GCF_036898095.1 Palaemon carinicauda | reverse complement strand
CGTGTATAACCCCCCCCCCCCTCCCGACACACACAATAAAATGCCAAATTTTAGCAACGTTATCAATTAAACATTTGCTTATGAAAACCTATACCAATGATAAAACTAAGGGAATCCCTGTTTTTCAATCTTTTCCTCATGGTAACACCAACCAAAACAGGCGATTTTCTTCCGTAGATTTGTACACGAAGGGAAATCGTTCATGATTCACGATTCTGGTAACAAGGACAATATGATCGGAAATACAGAGAAGATGGAATCAGCTTTAACCAAACAGTTGAGAGACGACTCGATTACATGCAATATCTTAATTAGATAGTTGCGTGCATACATTAATATGTCTATGCAATATAAGGTGAAAGATTAGGTCATGCAATACAGTCTTGAGTTTTTGTTTGCATGCTCTCTCTCTCTCTCTCTCTCTCTCTCTCTCAACGGGGCAAACAAGTTCACATGGGGTGTCTGAAGACCACCCTCTCTCTCTCTCTCTCTCTCTCTCTCTCTCTCTTTAAATCAAAATAATTAAATTACGCTCAGCATATCATATCAGGCATTCTATTTATTGCTTACTAGCCAAAATAGTTTATACTTGTGTGTGAGAGAGAGAGAGAGAGAGAGAGAGAGAGAGAGAGAGAGTTACAAGGAGTTACGAAGATTTTGGATGTTTCAAAGACCATTTAGTCCATCCACAGAGGCTCCATTTGCTCTCAGGTAGAAAGATTCGGTTTAAACGTTTAGAGAGCTTTTATGATCTAGTCTAACTTACTCTTGAACTCGTTTACCATGTTGAGAGAGAGAGAGAGAGAGAGAGAGAGAGAGAGAGGGGGGGGGGTCTTCACACACCCCATGTGAACTCGTTTGCCCTGTTGAGAGAGAGAGAGAGAGAGAGAGAGAGAGAGAGAGTGTAGTTTCCGCCACAAAACATTTTCCGAGCATTGTTGACATTCTGCCTGTATCCCCGGATGAAAATGCGAATGCAATTGAAAGAAGCGTGTGGGCTGCAGTTATCCAACGAACGTCTAATATTTGACCAGGCGAGGTAAGGTCTTTTCTCCGCCTTAAAAACGTTTTCCCTGATAGATATAAAAGAATTTCGAAGTGAAATACTCTCGAAAGATGGGAAAATACGTTTTACCTGTCGAGGAACAACAGTGAATTCTAAATCATGTGACAAGATATAAAATGAAAAGTAATGATTTCATGAATAAAACGCTTATTTTTTAAAGGTTTAAAGGCCACTCATGAATGGCAGAGGCAAGGGACAGTGACACTGACCTATCAAGCAAGAAAATGCCCTTCAGACTAACCATATATATATATATATATATATATATATATATATATTATATATATATATATATATATATGTGTGTGTATATATATATATATATATATATACATATATATATATATATATATATATATATATATATATATATATATATATATATATATATACATATATATATATGATCAGTGCCCAAGCACCCTCTACACTTAAGCAAGGTCCAAGGAGGGCCAAGCAATGGCTGCTCATGACTCAGCAGATAGACCTACAGGCTCCCCCAAACCTCCCATCATTAGTTCACAAGGATGGTGAGTTTGCAGCAACCAGAGGAACGAACGAGTTTGAGCAGGACTTAAACCTCAGTCTGGCTGACAAGATGGAAACAGTGATTATGAAATTAATATTTTTTATTGATATCAAAAGAAGACTGAACAGAGCTGGCTCGATTAACATCGGGAAGAAAAAAATATTTATATTAACGTTAAATAAATGAATAAAATAAAATATATACTAAATATAATAGATATAAATAAATAGATTACGAAGTAAAAATCTGTCATTATTTTGAGGGGAAATACCTAATTATGTAACGGGACAAAGAAAATTAAAAATTACAAATCTCCCATTAACATAAAATGAAGTTGATCCCCTTAAATTCTTGTAAAATACTCATGTTTAATGAATATGAATGAAATAACATTCATACTTTAAAGATTGTAAAATTGTAGATTGACTCACGGATTTTTAATAACCACAACTCATGAGACAGTTTCAAGGTGCAGCGAGTGTGGCACTATTTTAACCATGGAATATAATTTTTGCAATTGTAAAGTTTTTAGAAGACAGATATCTAAGCTTT
Source organism: Palaemon carinicauda (assembly GCF_036898095.1). Classification (NCBI taxonomy): domain Eukaryota; kingdom Metazoa; phylum Arthropoda; class Malacostraca; order Decapoda; family Palaemonidae; genus Palaemon; species Palaemon carinicauda. The sequence goes on along the minus strand of NC_090731.1, from coordinate 165,848,255 downwards.
GGCCTGAAAAAAAATGTCTGACATTTTAACCAATTCTGAGTTTCTCTGTTTTCAAGATTTTAACGTTTTTAAGAAGCATAGAATAGATACAATTAATTTATATTCATCGCATATCTTTATCTCTTTATTTTTATCTCTTATAGTTACAATATAATTACTTTTTCATAATTTATATTTTTCCCTTCCGTATTTATTGGAGCTAGCTCTCTCATCGCATATATTCCTCTCTTTATTTTTATCTCTTATAGTTACAATATAATTATTTTTTTTATCATTTATATTTTCCCTCCAGAATCTATTTGGGCTAGCTCTGTACGAGTTGAACTTCATAAAACTATTCCTTACTAATAATAAAAAAATTACCAATGAAGTCACAGAATCAGACTGGAATGATACAATGTGTAATTTTCCATTATACTTTATACAACTGATTTGAAAATTTGGGAAAAAAACAAAGTAAGGCTTCATTCTATGCTATATACATGACAGAAATGCAAGAATCTTAAAACTTAGCTAAAACCAAAAATAACTATGTCAATAACATGGGCAAACTCCTCAAAAGTGTCTCAAGATAGCGTATTTATAAAATTTCAAAAGAGTATACAATAATTTACGATAATCTGATCACTTTATTTTACGGGCAAGATAAATATATCAATTTTGCTCACACTTAACAAAGCCACCAAAGGTAGGCCTAATCAAATATAATTCATCAAAATTCAGTTTAAAAAACCTACGTAATCAAAGATAAGGCTCAATGCAGACAACGGGAGTAATATTTATAAGGTCCATGGCATGATTCCAGCCTACCTGTACAGTTGGACACAAGAGTTCCTGGCACACCTAACTCTGGCGAAGTGTACCCTGTCACACCATTACTAAGCGGCGAGTAATCATACAGATTCAGTAAGGAGATATAGAGGAGTTGGTGGGTGGGACTAAATGTAGGAACTCGCCGCACGGTAAGGGTGTGACAGGGAGGCGTGCCAGGAACTTCTGAGACCATCTGTACATTGACAAGGTGCTCATACTCAGAGCGAGGCGTGCCGGGAACTTCTGAGACCATCTGTACATTGAAAGGGTGCTCTTATTCAGAGCGAGGCGTGCCAGGAACTTCTGAGACCAACTGTACATTGACTAGGTGCTCTCACTCAGAGCGAGGCGTGCCAGGAACTTCTGAGACCAACTGTACATTGACAAGGTGCTCTTACTCGAGCGAGGCGTGCCAGGAACTTCTGAGACAACTGTACATTGACAAGGTGCGCTTACTCAGAGCGAAGCGTGCCAGAAACATCTGAGACCAACTGTACATGCCTATAAAGAGTCCGAAATAGGCGTGACATTGAGGCAAAAGAGAAAAAGAAGAAGAAACCAGCTCATGCAATTAGCGTATTAAGAACTCGGAATAGGACAACTCATCAATCTCTATCAGTCCCAACAATGAGCAGCTTGGAAATGGAAAATTGATCGCATAAACGACCTCTCTGAAGAAGCCATTGAAATGAATAATCAAGAGTAATTCACGGTGAACGAAAGGGATCCTTCAGCGTTCCACCACGGACTTCTCTTTCTCTTTCTCTTTCTTTATCTTTATCTTCCGCAGGGCCTCCAAAATGTATCCGTGATCTTTTGTAGTATTTCAAAACTGCGCATAAGATCAATTCTGGCAATTACACACTGTTGCAGCCTTGGCATAAATGACCAGAGGCGAGATTTAAATGAGTATTGTCAGTAGTATCAATTTTTTTTCTCTCTCTCTCTCTCTCTCTCTCTCTCTCTCTCTCTCTCTCTCTCTCTCTCTCTCTCTCTCTCTTTATTGCAAAGACTATAACTAAAAATATTACTTATGTGTTCTCCAAATCTTATAATACCTAGTGCCGCCTCTCTCCCCCCCCTCTCTCTCTCTCTCTCTCTCTCTCTCTCTCTCTCTCTCTCTCTCTCTCTCTCTCTCTCTCTCTCTCCAAATGTACCACTTATTTCAAAGACTAACCAAAAATATTACTTATGTGCTCTCCAAATGCTACAAAAAAAAAATCCTATACCGCATCATTAATGACCCATGATACTCAATGCTAAACATAGCAGACAGTATTCAACGGCGCATTTCAAAGACCAGGGAAATGAAAACATACGAACGAACGATTAAAAGCCAACAAAAGCTATCAAAGGCAATCCAGAGAAACAAACATCAATTGGGGGAGGAAAAATTACGGAAGTAGCGAAACGAGACGGACAACCATAACTGAGCAAATACGAGATTTTTTTTTTTCTTTTCTTTTTTTTTTTTTTATTAGTGGACTCAGTGATTGACCTTTCTGGCGGACGAACAAAGCGGTCATGAGCGGAAATGACATGAAAGAGACGGACGTCAATCGATGGTCGTTTTCGTTTTCGGGAAAATTTTAAAGGCATTTTAAAGGCATTCAAAGGCACAAAGGTATCGGCGATGTCTCTGTGTTTCACTCGGCAAGGGAAGTGATTGATTGATTGATTGATTGATTGGCCGTGAGCAATTTACTCTCGTTGCGCAGATCATCCTTACTTCAAAATGTGTTGCGAATGCATGGTGCTTTTAAGGAAATGTTATAACGGATGATTAAAATTTATTATTGGGTCATTGTTTCCTGATCTTGTTACACATAAATTCCATCTGTCTGTCTTTCTATCTCTTTCACACACACAAATGTGTATTATATATATATATATATATATATATATATATATATATATATATATATATATATATATATATATATATATATGTATATATATATATATACATATATATATATATATATATATATATATATATATATATATATGTATATATATATATATATATGTATATATATA
>NC_090731.1:165815402-165817902 GCF_036898095.1 Palaemon carinicauda | reverse complement strand
TATCACATTTCTAACAATTCGAGTACTGTATAAGTTTTCCTTTTAAGTCTATTACAGCTATTTTTTTCTTTTAAACTCCTCACTTACTCCATAAATTAGTTCTTGTTTAATCACAAACTACTTTTCCTTTTGGGGTAGTAGGTTGGCCAGGGCACCAGCCACCCGTTGAGATACTACCGCTAGAGAGTTATGGGGTCTTTTGACTGGCCAGACAGTACTACATTGGATCCTCCTCTCTCGTTACGGTTCATTTTCCCTTTGCCTACATACACACTGAATAGTCTGGCATATTCTTTACATATTCTCCTCTATCCTCATACACCTGACAACACAGATTACCAAACAATTCTTCATCACCCAAGGGGTTACTGCACTGTAATTGTTCAGTGCCACTTTCCTCTTGGTAAGGGTAGAAGAGACTCTTTAGCTATGGTAAGCAGCTCTTCTAGGAGAAGGACACTCCAAAATCAAACCACTGTTCTCTAGTCTTGGGTAGTGCCATAGCCTCTGTACCATGGCCTTTCACTGTCTTGGGTTAGAGTTCTCTTGCTTGAGGGTACACTCGAGCACACTCTCCTATCTTATTTCTCTTCCTCTTGTTTTGTTAAAGTTTTTATAGTTTATATAGGAGATATTTATTGTTGTTACTCTTCTTAGAATATTTTATTTTCCTTTTTTCCTTTCCGCACTGAGCTATTTTCCCTGTTGGAGCCCCTGGGCTTATAGCATACTGCTTTTCCAACTAGGGTTGTAGCTTAGTAAGTAATAATAATAATAATAATAATATCAGTTATTTTAATTCTCTCTCTCTCTCTCTCTCTCTCTCTCTCTCTCTCTCTCTCTCTCTCTCTCTCTCTCTCTCTCTCTCCATATAAATATATATACATATAAATATATATATATATATATATATATATATATATATATATATATATATATAAATATATATATATATATATATATATAAATATATATATATAAATATATATATATATATATATATATATATATATATATATATGTATGTATATATATACACATAAATACATAAACACAAACATATATATATATATACACACACATATATATATACAGTATATATATATATATATATATATATATATATATATATATATATACATATATATATAAATATATATATATATATATATATATATATATATATATATATATATATATATACAATATATATATATATATATATATGACTTGAATTACATCTGACTTAAGGTTTGGAAAACCAGTTCGCAGACAAAACAGGTTATTTTACATTCAATAATGACGAAGCGTGATGAGGTGGGCACAAATTCCAGCCCTGCCCTGAAGACGGAAAACTTGAATGTTGATGTTATGATGATTGATAAATGGAAGCTCTTGATTCTTGGAGGCGTTTTGGGAGTGACTCAAACGAAATTGTCACATGGGTTAAAAATAGACCAGAACCTTTATACTTATGAAAGCAGATTTACTCACAAATTAGAGTGGTTGAGTGTAAGATAATGTAGACCTGTTTGAGGGGTCAAATTAAAGAGAGAAATTACCACCAAGCAATGGATTTTTTTTTTATTTTATTTATTTTTTTTTTTTTTTTACCGAATTTACGTCTTCCCATGGAAGTTGCTTTATCAAGCAGATAATTTTGTTATGAATTGTCCTTCAACGACTCAGATAAACTTTCCCCGTTTTTTTTTTTTTTAATCCATCCTGAATTGTTTATCAGACTATAAATATAAGACTACTCAAAATGCACCTGAATATATCCGATCAAGTAGAACTTCAAATATTCAAACATGCAGCAAATGTTTTTATGTTGAACAGGCTAACATAAGTCTTTTTATAGTTCATATATGAAATATCTGTTTTGATGTTGTTAGTGTTTTTAAGATATTTCATTTCAATTGTTCATTATATTTCATATTGTTTATTCATTTCCTTATCTCCTTTTCTCACTGGGCTGTTTTTCTTTGTTGGAACTTTTGGACTTATAGCATCTTGCCTTTCCAACTAGGGTTGTAGCTTAGATACATAATAATAATAATAACAACAACAACAACAATAATGATAAAACTGAAAATAATAATAATAACAACAGGAATAATAAAAACAATAACAATAAAAACAATGACACTAGTACTACTACTACTACTACTACTACTACTACTACTACCAACATCAACAAAAACAACAACAACATCAACAACAACAATAATAATAATAATAATAATAATAATAGTAATAATAAAAAAACTAATAATAATAATAATAATAATAATAATAATAATAATAATAATAATAATAATAATAATACAGCCACAGTTACTCCTTATAACTTAACCTTCTAAAATAACCAATACTTTTCATGCTTACTTTCTATATCTTATAATCGTATTACCTTTTAGATAAAAAACGCTCATTTCCTTTCCTATCCATAACCATCCTCATTACCGCAAGATGACTTGCATCATAGTCTTACTTTCCC
>NC_090731.1:165803070-165808070 GCF_036898095.1 Palaemon carinicauda | reverse complement strand
GAAGGTCATTCAGCATTGAGATGTATCTAGGGGAAACCTAGAAACCATATATATATATATATATATATATGCTATGATTAAGTCCAATACAGATTTACTTTCATTACCGTATTAAAACATGTACACAGTAGAGGTGTTCGTTCGTTCAAGTTTTAGTAGAATCTTGTATCCATGCTAGAATTATCTTTTTTTTTTTTCAGGGCTCTCAGTCATAAATCTTACTTTTGGTAAGTGTGAAGATGAAACTCGATATGAACACCGGTTTTCAACCATATTTTCAACCATGATTTATTGTTAATTTGTTCTCTTCATTTATTTATTTCCTTATTTCCTTTCCTCACTGGGCTATTTTTCCCTGTTGGAGCCCCGGGCCTTAAAGCATCTTGCTTTTCCAACTAGGGTTGTAGCTTGGATAGTAATAATAATGATAATAATTGGTTATTTTGCTTTCAGGATTCTTTCTTGAAATACGAGAATAATGAGCTCTTGTTATTATAGATTATATCCTGAAGACTTTTATAACAACGTACTGTTTTCATAAAACCATATTATTATTACAAATTTGTATCACTTTAGTGTTCTCCTTTCTCCCTTCCATTTTTACAAAACTGTCAATCATTTCCCGATTCTCCAAAACTAATGTCTTTAAAACAATATCAGTAAAATCATAATCTCGTTTTCGTTCTTGCCTCGATTGAAATAAGTAAATTTCATTCTCCGCTTCCTTCAAAGATTGAAAATTCAAAAATGTAAAATGCACTTGATAAGATTTTAATTTTAACCCCCATTGTCTTGAAGATTTTAATTCGTATTGCATACACAAATTACACATACATACATACACACACGCACACACACATATATATATATATATATATATATATTGAAATGATAGTAATACTCGACATCAAATATTTGCGTAATTTGGTTATTCATTCTTATATACTCAAACATACGTATAAAGTTATATTGTAAATAAATCAATATACATACATATATATAAATACAGTATATACATATGTATGTATGTATATATACTGTATATATATACATATATATATATATATATATATATTATACAAATACACTACACGCACACACAAATATATATATATATATATATATATACATATATTTCACTAGCAGATTCACGGAATGAAAAAAAGCCTGCAACTAAAGTAAAACGATTATGTATCTGAATAAAAGTAAGACCTGTTCAGAGAGAGTGAATCCCAGACTGGTTTAAAGACGGATATCTTCCAATTGGCATTTTTTCAGAAAACCAGTTTTTTCATAGTTGTGAAATCACATCTGCCTCTAATTATTCAGAAACTAGAATCATTAACTTGATATAAAGATTGTGATAAAGATATAAAGATATGGTAAATATACGTTAGAATACGTATTCGTATAATGAAATATAATGTTCCTGTTACCAGAATTCGTGAATATAATGACTAACTTTCCCATCATCATCATCATCATCATTATCATTATTATTATTGTTATTATTATTATTACTTGCTAAGCTACAACCCTAGTTGGAAAAACAGGATGCTATAAGCCCAGAGGCTCTAATAGGAAAAATAGCCCAGTGAGGAAAGGAAACAAGGAAAATATAAAATATTTTAAGAAGTGTAACAACATTAAAATAAATATCTCCTATATAAACTATAAAAACTTTAACAAAAACAAGAGGAAGACAAGAAGACAGAACAGCGTGCCCGAGCGTACCCTGAAGCAAGATAACTCTAAACCAAAGCAATTGGAAGACCATGGTAAAGAGGCTATGGCACTACCCAAGGCTAGAGAACATTGATTTGATTTTGGAGTGTCTTCTAAAAGAGTTCTCCGATACTTTCTTTCGTTCAAATTCCATTGAAAAACAAATAAAAAGATCAGATAAAATAAGAATACCGTCTATCTACAACAATATTTTAATGTTATTATTGTTCTTAAACTTCCCCTATAGTTTTCCCTTATTTCCTTTCATGGGAATTTTCTCATCAAACCCTCTTCAATGAGTACCAACTTGTTATGGTTTGGGTGAGACTTTAAGAAATCTTTTCACTCTTATTAAAAATTTTGACTATGTCACCGAAGGCAGTGAAAGGTTTAAAGCACATTACTTACCAAATATATCTTTTCTTCCATGCCACACCCAAACGCATTTTATACCTTTACGTTCGATGCTTTCTCTTTTAATCATGAGGGAAAGGGAAAAGAATACTTTACAGTATTAGAATAATGAATGAACTTGGCTCGATGGGAGGAGGTTTTCCATTATTTGAAAGACTGAAATATCAAGTGTCTAACCTGACACTAACAGTCATATATATATATATATATATATATACATATATAAATAAATGAATATATTATATATATATATATATATATATTGTATATACATACATATATACATACATGCATACATATATATATATATATATATATAATATATATACATATCCAATACATATATAAACAATACTTTACATGTATACCGTATATACATACATACATATACATGAGTTTATTCATGTGTGCATGTATATGCGTATTAACTTACATATACCCACACACACCGAGAGAGAGAGAGAGAGAGAGAGAGAGAGAGAGAGATGGAAAAAAAATATATCCTACGCTACAATAAAAGCAAATGTAATCGACGAATCAAAGTTAATCCGGTATCTCAAAAGGATTGTTCCGAGAGAAATCCACTTACCAGAAATAATCTCCTCATCGGATCACGTGGCTTTTTGGTAAGTTTTTTTTTTTTTTTTTTAAGTCCTGCGACCATAATCTCTTCCTAATGGAGTCGAATCCCCCACTTCCATTCCGTTCACCAATAAAAAAAAAAAGAAAAAAAAGGAAAGAAAAAAGAAAGGAAAAAAATGTTTGTGGTGGATTAACGCGCTTTTCAATGGATCCTTTTTCATTTTACAAGGTTTACTGCTACTGGAATTGTAACTGCTGTGCGTGCGTGTATATATATATATATATATATAAACATATATTTATATATTTATATATGTATATATATATATGTGTATATATATAGATATATACATATATATATATATATATGTGTGTATACATATATATATATATATATATATGATACACGCAAGCATATATATATATATATATATACATATACATATACTGTATAAATATATGTTCATATGTGTATATATATATATGAGTGATTTTTACATTTATACGTGTTTTTCATATATTCATATAAGCCATAAATACATCTTAATATTCAACTTGCTCTGCCTCGGGATCAGAGACCCAATAGGGAACGAACACTATAATAATAGATTCTGGTCGGCCAAGGATTCGAAACCTGGACCAATGAAACTGAGGCTCCAGTGACTTACCACTATGTATATATATATATATATATATATATAAACGTGGTGAAAGGGTTTAGGTATCGCCATGATCAGCCAAGCTGTATTAGTCAAGCATCCATACTCTGTTGGTTTTTCTGTGAGCGATCAAGCGAATATCTCCCACCATCACCAATCCACCCTGGCCAGCGTGCTCATGAAAAATGGTCAAATTCTAGACATAAATTGACATGTCTGAGGCCTTTGTCTTGCAGTTGGCTAGAAACGGCTGCATCTGTTGTTGTTATTTGACATATATATATCTATATATATATATATTATGCACACACACACCACACATATATATATATATGTATATATAATATATATATATAATATTCCCCGTATGGATCCCACGGGCCTATAGCATCCTGCTTTTCCAACTAGGGTTGTAGCTTAGCAAGTAGTAGAAGTAATAATAATAATAATAATAATAATAATACTAATAATACTATAACAATAGTAATAATAACATATACATATATATATTTATATATATATATATATATATATTTATATGCATAAATATTATATATATGTATATATATAAATATATATATGTATATATATATATATATTATACATATATTATATATACATACATACATATAACCAACGATCACTAGCACAATCCTCTTTTTAACAACTGATTCAGGGTCGAGTTCCAAGAATAGATACATTCATCAGCAATTATTTCTAGTTCAAGCTCTCCCACTTCTTTGCAATATATGACCTGTCATTCCAAGACATCTTCTCGACCGTTCTATCAAGACCCTTAAGACCCTTTTCGGTCTCCTTTTATCCCTTTCTCCATAATATAACTGAGTTACAGGTTTAAAGGCCGCTCATGAATGGCAGAGGCATAGTACAGTGAATGTGCCCTAGTAAGCAGGACAATGTCCTAGAGGACTGCCCACATAATCATATGATCAGCGACCAAGTCGCCTTCTACACAGGTAAGACCAGGGAGTGCCAGGCAATTGCTGTTTTTATCTCAGCAGGTAGACCTAAAGGTTGAAACCACACATCTTTAAAGTTTAAGGCCGCTCATAAACGGCAGAGGCAAGGTACAATGACCTTGCCCTAATAAGCAGGACAATGTCCTAGATATTGACCACATATACATATGATCAGCGACAAGTCCCTTTCTACACAAGCTAAGACCAGGGAAGGCCAGGGAAATGCTGTTTTTACTAAGCAGGTAGACCTATAGGCTCCAGTAAACCTCCCCCAACCCTTCTCTTTAGCTTACAAAAATGGTGAGGTCGAAGACACTAAAGGTACTATCGAATTTGAGCCGGACTCGAATGTCCAGTCTAGCGATCACCAGGAAGAGACGTTACCAATATGCCACAAGTAATCTAAACATCTTTGCACATATATCCATAGTCATTCGCGTGAATCAACTTCAAACCTCTTCATCAGACCTGCATCAGATCTCGATATTTCTTACATTGTCTGTCCTTCGTACAATGTAAATTATTTGTCTTTACAACACTTTGTTTTTCTCTGATTCGAATTCAAAATCTTTACTTAATTTTCACAAAGAAAAGTTGCTCAACATTTCCTTAATACCTTTAAATTTTCACAAATAATTTA
>NC_090731.1:165788383-165790070 GCF_036898095.1 Palaemon carinicauda | reverse complement strand
ATACACACTATCGTGGGTGTACTTTTCAACATGTTTCGGAAATAATACAGTAATCTATAAGAACTGATTATGCGCTCTCTCTCTCTCTCTCTCTCTCTCTCTCTCTCTCTCTCTCTCTCTCTCTCTCTCTCTCTCTCTCTCTCCATAAAAAAAAATCCCATACCCTTCGAGTGGTTATATAAGATAGTCAAGTTACCCTTGAACATGATCTACCCATAAAACCTTTCCAATCCTTCCCCGTTACCCTATTTGTACCCATTTCCCCTTTTCCAGTAACCCCCCCCCCCCCTTCTCTACTCTGTACCTTATACCTTATATTCCCTTTATCAAGTCTGCCAAGGCCTTCGTTCCTCCAGTACAGTATTTCATTTTCCTTTTAAACGCTTTGTCACGTTTTCTTAATTTTCATACTTCATATCTTGGGCATGTATACATTTTTTCCTAGTCCTAATCTTCTTCCTATGTCCTCCAATCTATTCCCTGTTTCCAGCTTCCCCAATCACCTCCCCGCCTTCTTCCACATATTGATCTTCTTTCCTTCTAAATCATCTCTCCAAAACCATCGTCTTGTATATTCTCCATTCCTCTTCTTCATTCATAACTTCCAAATCTCCCCTCTCTCTTCATTCAACTCTTCTCACTTCCTCCTTCAAGAACCATCTGATGGCGGCCTATTGGAAACGTCCCTAGCTGGCGATGAGCCTGACTCGGGTTCAAGATCCGCTCAAGCTCGATAGTTTCTTGTAGTGTCTGCAACCTCACCATCTTTGTGAGCTAAGGATGCGGGGAATTAGGGGAGCCTAGAGGTCTACCTACTGAATCATCAGTAGCCATTGCCTCGCCCTCCCTGCTCTTAGCATGGGTGGAGATAGGGCTTGGGCATTCATCATATGCATATGGTCAGTCTCTATGGCATTCTACTGCTAGAGCACTGTCGCTGTATCCCTACTGCTAAAGCACTGTCGCTGTATCCCTACTGCTAGAGCACTGTCGCTGTATCCCTACTGCTAGAGCACTGTCACTGTATCCCTACTGCTAGAGCACTGTCGCTGTATCTCTACTGCTAGAGCACTGTCACTGTATCCCTACTGCTAGAGCACTGTCACTGTATCCCTACTGCTAGAACACTGTCACTGTATCCTTTGCCTCTGCCATTCCTGAGCGGCCTTTAAATCTTTGATTGCTCTTCTTTCCCTCTTAATCCTCTTATCAAAATCATCATTTCTTATTTCCTCCAGCCCTCTCCTTTATTCATCACTTCCAAAGCTTCCCTCTCTCTTTATTCTGCTCTTATCATCACTTCTTCCTTCAAGATCCCCTCGAAAAGAAAATCTTAACTTTTCTCCACTGTCGAGGAAGGACACTGCGAGTATCCTGCGATATGTAGAGGGTTCGATATGCAGAGCTAAATGCTTCAATGAAAGGTGTCTGAGAGAGAGAGAGAGAGAGAGAGAGAGAGAGAGAGAGAGAGAGAGAGAGAGAGGAGAGAGAGAGAGAGAGACTGGAAGGAAATGCAGGTCAGTGGTATTTTGTTGACCTGCAGAAGGAACGTGTGGATGAAAGATTGAGAATTTGAGTGAAACATAAAGGAAAAAATAATAAAAAATTCTCATACAATGTTGCAAGTATTAGAAGAGACAGATTGGGGACTTTTGTTCCGTAATTATTATTATTATTATTATTATTA
>NC_090731.1:165783383-165785883 GCF_036898095.1 Palaemon carinicauda | reverse complement strand
GTTCGAATGTGTGAACCCGCATTTAATTCATTCCCATGTTCGACGCCAGCTGTATTCTCGACTGTTGCGAATCACGATGTTTTCGCTCACAGCAACCTTCGTTATTCGGTTGGAGTCCCGTGGGATTTATTTCAGTGTTGTTGAGCTTCTTAAAAATATTTTTTTTTTTTTTGTTTTGCTTTCCTCACTGGGCTATTTTAACTGTTGGAGCCCCTGGGCTTATAGCGTCCCTGCTTTTCCAACTTGTAGCTTAGCAAGTAATATTAATAATAATAATTATGATAATAATAATAATGATAATAATATTAATGAAAAAATTTAGTGGTGATAATAATAATAATAATAATAACAACCGGAGGTTTTTTTGGGTAAATATAGCGATTCTAGGCGAATTCGTCTACAACAAATCTTCGACATAAATAACTATATCTCCGTAACTAATGATTTTTCTTAATGACTAACTTACTATAGCCTAACCTAACTTAACCTAACCTAACCTAACCTAACTTAACCTGACTAAACGTGAATTAATTGAAATAATGTAAATTTTATCGGAATGTCTCCAAAACTGTTATTTGCCTAATATACATTACTCTTAAAGTTGTAGATGAACTGAATCTTAGATAAATTGTTGTAGACGAATTGTATACGTAGATAAATTATTGTAGACGAATCGCATAGGTAGATAAATTGTGTAGACGAATCGCCATAGGTAGATAAATTGAGTAGACGAATCGTATACGTAGATGAATTGCTGTGGACGAATTGTATACGTAGATAAATTGTTGTAGACGAATTGTATACGTAGATAAATTGTTGTAGACGAATTGTATACGTAGATAAATTGTTGTAGACGAATTGTATAAGTAGATAAATTGTTGTAGACGAATTGTATACGTAGATAAATTATTGTAGACGAATCGCATAGGTAGATAAATTGTGTAGACGAATCGCATAGGTAGATAAATTGTGTAGACGAATCGCATAGGTAGATAAATTGTGTAGACGAATCGTATACGTAGATGAATTGCTGTGGACGAATTGTATACGTAGATAAATTGTTGTAGACGAATTGTATACGTAGATAAATTGTTGTAGACAAATTGTATACGTAGATGAATTGTTGTAGACGAATCGTATACGCAGATGAATTGTTGTAGACGAATCGTATACGCAGATGAATTGTTGTAGACGAATTGTATACGTAAATAAATTGTTGTAGACGAATTGTATACGTAGATGAATTGCTGTAGACGAATCGTATACGTAGATGAATTGTTGTAGACGAATCGTATACGTAGATGAATTGCTGTAGACGAATCGTATAACGTAGATGAATTGTTGTAGACGAATCGTATACGTAGATGAATTGTTGTAGACGAATCGTATACGTAGATGAATTGCTGTAGACGAATTGTATACGTAGATAAATTGTTATAGCTAAAATGTTGTAGACGAATTGAATACGTAGATAAATTGTTGTAGACGAATCGTATACGTAGATAAATTGTTGTAGACGAATCGTATACGTAGATAAATTGTTGTAGACGAATCGTATACGTAGATGAATTGTCGTAGACGAATCGTATACGTAGATAAATTGTTGTAGACGAATCGTATACGTAGACAAATTGTTGTAGACGAACCGTATACGTAGATAAATTGTTGTAGACGAATCGTATACGAAGATAAATTGTTGTAGACGAATTGTATACGTAGATAAATTGTTGTAGACGAATTGTATACGAAGATAAATTGTTGTAGGACGAATCGTATACGTAGATGAATTGTTGTAGACGAATCGTATACGTAGATAAATTGCCGTAGATAAATTGTTGTAGACGAATTGTATACGTAGATAAATTGCCGTAGATAAATTGTTGTAGACGAATCGTATACGTAGATAAATTGTTGTAGACGAATTGTATACGTTAGATAAATTGCCGTAGATAAATTGTTGTAGACGAATCGTATACGTAGATAAATTGTTGTAGACGAATTGTATACGTAGATAAATTGCCGTAGATAAATTGTTGTAGACGAATTGTATACGTAGATAAATTGCCGTAGATAAATTGTTGTAGACGAATCGTATACGTAGATAAATTGTTGTAGACGAATTGTATACGTAGATAAATTGCCGTAGATAAATTGTTGTAGAACGAATCGTATACGTAGATAAATTGTTGTAGACGAATTGTATACGTAGATAAATTGCCGTAGATAAATTGTTGTAGTCGAATCGTATACGTAGATAAATTGTTGTAGACGAATTGTATACGTAGATAAATTGCCGTAGATAAATTGTTGTAGACGAATCGTATACGTAGATAAATTGTTGTAGACGAATTGTATACGTAGATAAATTGCCGTAGATAAATTGTTGTAGACGAATCGTATACGTAGATAAATTGTTGTAGACGAATTGTATACGTAGATAAATTGCCGTAGATAAATTGTTGTAGACGAATTGTATACGTAGATAAATTGCCGTAGATAA
>NC_090731.1:165770883-165775883 GCF_036898095.1 Palaemon carinicauda | reverse complement strand
CTTTTGACATTAGTTCATAGAAAGAATTCTTTGATGACACATAAAAAAAACAACATTAAATGATTACCACTTGTCATCTATAAAACAAAATATCCTATTCCAAAAATCTTTTCTCTTTGATATAACTTTCAATTTATACCATCAGAGGACCAACATTATTATCATTATTATTATTATTATTATTATTATTATTATTATTACTAGCCAAGCTACAACCCTAGTTTGAAAAGCAAGATGCTATAAGCCCAAGGGCTCCAATAGGGAAAAATAGCCCGGTGAGGAAAGGAAATAAGGAAATAATAAATGATGAGAATAAATTAACAATATATCATTCTAAAAACAGTAACAGCGTCAAAACACATATGTCCTATATAAACTATTAACAATGTCAAAAATGGATATGTCATATACAACAATAAAAAGACTCATGTCAGGCTGGTCAACATAAAAACATTTGCTCCTACTTTGAACTTTTGAAGTTCTACTGATTCAAGAGATATTACATTTATGTAATCGAAATCATTCCAAACTTTTAAAAAGAGTTTACTATAAATATTCTGGTTTTAGGTTTTGCCCATTAATGTGAATGATTTGGATTTAAAACCCACTAATGACTCATGTTAGGGTATTGGAATGAAAATATTGATATACAGATGAATCAATCATACAAATTGGTATACGTTCAACTTTAGAAAATCCTTTTTTTTTCTTTTTTTTTATTGGGAGTGCCTCCAAGTGAATTTACACTTCCAACTTGCAACATGCCCTAAAAATGGGGTTGCTTGTATATCTCTTCTTCAACCCAGCGGCGACCCACTGAAGTTGAACCATAACCATTTACTAAGCTTAATTCCGATTACCTCTTGAACCAATCCATGTATGAGACCTTTCCATAAAACAGGAACCATTAATGACCTATATGAAAATTCTTGCGATAGATTTATTTTTAAAAAACAAACGTCATTATTATTATTATTATTATTATTATTATTATTATTATTATTATTATTATTATTATTATTACTAGCCAAGCTACAACCCTAGTTGGAAAAGCAAGATGCTATAAGCCCAAGGGCTCCAATAGGGAAATATAGCCCAGTGAGGAAAGGAAATAAGGATATAAATAAATGATGCGAATAAATTAACAATATATCATTCTAAAAACAGTAACAGCGTCAAAACAGATATGTCCTATACAAACTATTAACAACGTCAAAAACAGATATGTCATATTATTATTATTATTATTATTATTATTATTATTATTATTATTATTATTATTAGCCAAGCTACAACCATAGTTGGAAAAGCAAGATGCTGCCCAAGGGCTCCAACAGGGAAAAATAGCCCAGTAAGGAAAGGATATAATGAAATAAATAAATGATGAGAATAAATTAACAATATATAATTGTAAAAACAGTAACAGCGTCAAAACAGATATGTCCTATTTAAACTATTAACGTCAAAAACAGATATGTCATATATAAACTATAAAAAGACTCATGTTAGACTGGTCAACATAAAAACATAAAACAGTGATATAAATGAACATCTGACTACTATCGATTTATTTTGAATGTTTTTGGGATCTACTAATAAAAATAAAAAATATTTTTATGGTGAGTTGCACACACCACGACTTAAATCTCCTATAAATTATTCTTCACTTCAAGTCTTGTTATTCTTTCCCACTTCCAGAGATAGTTCCCAAAGGTACAATTAGAAAGAAAAATTGACAAAAATACATAACGGCAACTTGTTCACTTCACTTTCTAAGCACGAAACATTTGGCAATCAGAAAAAGCAGTGCACCGAAAAAAAAAAAAAAAAAAAAAAAAATCAGGATGCAACCAAATATCAACGACAAAAGGGGAGTAAAAATTTTTATGTTCAAACTATTTCCGGATGTCAGTTCCTCTCAGTTGACTAAATATTGGACAAAAATAGCTTATGTCACAATCTTTGACGTTTGGCTTTTAGAATGTATAGTTCGGTAACTGAATTAAAATAGTATACTGTTTCATTATTTCCTTTCCTCACTGGGTTATGTTCCCTGTTGGTGATCTTGGGCTTATAATTTAGCATCCTGTTTTCCTAACAAGGGTTGTAGGTTAGCTTGTAATAATAATAATAATAATAATAATAATAATATAAGGATAACAATAATATGAAGGTACAGGTGTGTGTATATATGTATGTATGTATGTATGTATGTATATATATATATATATATATATATATATATATATATATATATATATATATATATATATGACAGCAGGACGGGAGGAAAAAGGAAATCGTTTCCTTCTTCCTCCCGGTCTGCTGTCATCTTGAGACATCGCACGTTCCAGCGATTTGTGGGTTATATATATATATATATATATATATATATATATATATATATATCATACTGTATATATATATTTCTATTATTACAATAAACACAGTTTCATATTAATTGATCATCATGAACAGCCAACATAAAAAAATCATATCAAACATAATAAAACTTTCAAAATAACCATGATATCTACCCCCTGGAAAAAAAGTTCAAATTCTAAATAAAGAAGTACTTCTATTTTTGCAAAATCTGAACTGCCCCAAAGAATAGATTTGTTCAAATGGCCTATTTAGGTTGTATAAAGTTTACGTTCAGCGGCTGTAAGCTATTCCATTAAAATAAAATAAAAGAAAAAAAAAGAAAGAAAGAAGAAGAAGAAGAAGAAGAAGAAGAAGAAGAAGAAGAAGAAGAAGAAGAAGTTGAAGAGAATACAGAGGAATATTTGCATCACATCTCAAAATGGGCAAAATCTGCAGCTGTCGTGTAATGTCCTGAAAAAATTTCTCGCAAAGAAAACTCTACGGGAAAACGCCTCCACGTGTCATTCATGGACATATTTTATTGAGGGAATTTTCTCCAATGTGTAGCTTGAATTACAAGTTTCTTTCCATTTTTATCGTCAACTACCAGGACGGAGACTCACAAGAATTTTATATTTTATCTTTTATTTTTTCATTTGTATAAATAATCTCCCAATATACACGTAAACGTACGAAATATTTTAGCAGAAAAATTACCAGTAGGCATACACAATGCATGGTGTTCATGTTCTCAGTCATACGAATGTTAAGGATCCTTTACACACAATGCTTTTTGGGACCATCTGCTTATGTGTTGAGTAAAATGGCGTCAATTAATAAAATATTAATTGTAATTCAATTAATTATAGTAATTATAAACTATGATGATAATGACCATTATAAAATGATAGAAGAAATAAAACAGTATCTGCAAAAGCATTAGTCAGCATTTCAAGTAAATGAAATAACAAGTCATTTTCTACTCCTTGCAATAAAAAAAACACCCTTCCCTTGCAATGAAATCCCAGTCTGTATTATTATTATTATTATTATATCATTATTATTATTATTAGTAGTAGTAGTAGTAGTAGTAGTAGTAGTAGTAGTAGTAGTAGTATTATCATTAATTGTCAAGCTACAACCCTAGTTGAAAAAGCACGATGCTATAAGCACAGGGGATCCAACAGGGAAAATAGCTCAGTGAGGAAAGGATATAAGGAAATAAGTAAACTACAGGAGAGGTAATTACCAATTAAAATAGAATATTTTAAGAAAAGTAACAATATTAAAATAAATCGTTCACACATAAACTACAAAAACTTTAAAAACAATAGGAAGAGAAATAAGATACAGTGTGATCAAGTGTAAACTAAACAATAAAGTAAAAATAGTCACAATTCTCGAGCAAAACAGTAAAGAAGAGCATAATTCTACGAAATGTATTATTATCAATATTGGCATTTAGGGTTGTGGTGGCCTATGTGGTACCGTGCCTGATTGGTGAACGCCAGAATGGGGTTCGAATCCATCTCAAACTAGTTAGTTTCTTTGGTCGCAGCAACCTCACTCTCTATATGAGCTGAGGATGGGGAGTTTGGGGGAGCCTATAGGTCTATCTGCTGAGTCATCAGCAGCCATTGCCTGGACATCCTTGGTCCTGGCTTGGATGGAGAGGGGGCTTGGGCGCTGATCAAAGCTATACAGTATATTTATTTCAATGTTGTTGCTGTTCATAAAATAATTAGTCTTTCCTTGTTTCCTTTCCTCACTGGGCTATTTTTCATTAGAGCCCTCGGGCTTATATCATCTAGCTTTTTCCAGCTAGGGTTGTATCTTAGCAAGTAATAATAACAATATAGTCAGTCTCTAGGGCATTGCCCTGCTTGATAGGGCAATGTCACTGTCCCTTACCTCTGCCATTCATGAGCAGCCTTTAAACTTGTATTTATACACAAACGACAGAGGCCAATATTTTCACACAATACAAATAGTAAACAACATTAAGTGCACCTGAGACTATAATATATAACCCAGACACCATTAAAAGAAACGCGCAAGGAATGGCACAACAACAACAACAACAACAACAACAACAGTTTTAAATCTCAATGCGTAGTTGTCGCTACATCCGTTGTGATGTAAATATATTTCTGATTACCTTTAGAATACCTTAGGCATATATTCATGCTTCATTTAATATCCGGTAAACACGATCATAGTTAGAAATATATCTTTGCATATCATAAACCCTTTTAAGAAGGTTTGATTATTAAATCAAATACCCTTGAAAAACTTATGTGATATAGTAAATATCTAATGTATTCTCGAACGATTTATAGAAAAATAAATAAATAAATAAATAAATAATATATATATACATATATATATATATATATATATATATATATATATATATATATATATATATATATATATATACAGTATATGTATACACACCATATATATGATCCTCACCTGTAAATAAAATATGGCCTTTTTACTGATGTGTTTTGGACCCTGCTGCACACCATATATATATATATATATATATATATATATATATATATATATATATATATATATATATATATATATATATATATATATATATATATATATATATATTCATTTAATTA
>NC_090731.1:165745883-165755883 GCF_036898095.1 Palaemon carinicauda | reverse complement strand
CTTAAAAGAGGGTCTACTCCCGAAATATACATTATTATTATTATTATTATTATTATTATCACAAGTTAAGCTACAACCCTAGTTGGAAAAGCAAGATGCTATAAGTCCAAGGGCTCCAACCGGGGAAAAAACAGCCCAGTGAGGAGAGGAAACAAGGAAATAAAAAACTACAAGAGAAGTAATAAACAATCAAAATAAAATATACTAAAAACTGTAACAACATTAAATTAGATCCTTCATACATAAACTATAAAAACTTCAAGAAACAGCAGAAAGAGAAATAAGATAGAACAGCGCAGCCAAGTGTATCCTCAAGCAAGAGAACTCTAGTTAAAAACAGTGGAAGGCCACGATACAGAGGCTATTAATATCATCACTTTCTATAGAGTCGAAATTAGCCAGTAGTTTAATTAAAAGTTGCCCAGGAAAGTTTATTTTACCATTTTCCAAATTGAGTTTTCGCTTACGATAGTTAATTTGACATTCCCAAGGTTGACTATATAATAAGTCTTTATGAGGTTAATTTAAAAAGTTTAACTCTCTTGAGGGAGAAATAGAAGATAATGCGATTAAATACCCAGGAGAAATCAGCATGCATGAATAAGTCAAGATATGAATAGCACGATTCAGTGAAATTAAATTCCCCGCAGACATGAAACTCACCGTGTAAATTGTGTTCATCAAATTGACTTATATATTACCTTTCTTACTTGAAAAATAAAACCGAATACATAATTATTCCTAAGAAGTCGGAGTGCGTTGCAACAAGATTGACGTAATCAGCCAATATGGATTAGCATACGCGAATTGAATGTCTGAACATTTTAATTGAATTCTGCTAGAATTTTAGGCAAAATTAGCAACCATTCGTTAAAATAAAATGGTGGCTCCAGTTCACGTTATGGAATCCCAATATCATATCATTTTTGAGAGCAGCATCCTAGCGCCCTTTGTAATTTAGACAGAGGGTACACTCGGGCACACTATTCTATCTCGTTTCTCTTCCTCTTGTTTTGTTAAAGTTTTCATAGTTTATATAGAAAATATTTATTTAAATGTCATTGTTCTTAAAATATATTATTTTTCCTTGTTTCCTTTCCTCACTGGGCTATTTTCCCTGTTGGGGCCCCTGGGCTTATAGCATCCTGCTTTTCCAACTAGGGTTTTAGCTTAGCAAGTAATACTAATAATAAGAAGAAAAAAAAAGAAAGAAAGATGGGAGGGAACAGACACGCCTCTCGAAAGAAGAAAGATTAGGAGGTCAAAGCGAGGAAAAATAAGCTATCATCACCAGGATCAGAAACCTCTTAACTTTGCCTTCCCTAATATTCCTTCCTCGCAGACATTTTTCTCCCTTTGCAGTGGGCGATGAAGGTGAGCAAATCTAATGAAACCTCATATCACATCATGAGACGGAAATCATATAAGTTTGCGATGAATTCTGGCCTTATCTATATGGCTGTTATTGGCATCTGCATTGTGGCATGTCTTATAATTTTTTTTTTCATTGCAATTCATTCTCAAACTTTATAAAGTCGCCTTACAAAATCCTTTCTCTAGAAGAAATAATTATTACTTATAGAAATATTCTATGAATTGGACCACTCTAAAAAGAAATATGTGCAATAAGGTGTGAATATCACTTAATAAGTAAGAAGTAAGGAGGAGTGTAAAATCGTGTAGTTACCACTTAATAAGTAGAAAAAGTAGGAAAGAGTGTAAAAAAGTGTGACTGCCACTTAATAAGTAGGGAAGAGTGTAAAAATGTGTGCCAATGGCTACCACTTAATAAATAGAGAGAAAAATGGTCCTCTTAGAAGAGAGACAATTAAAGAATTCTGGTAAATTTCCTGAAATGGGGAATAGAGTCAGCCACATCTTAGAAGGAGAGACATTGAACAGTCAATGATAAGTTCATCTTTAAGAAGATGATTTGAAGTGAAAAAAAAGGTGGTATTACATTTAAAGGGAAGAGACGAAGTATGCTTAAGAAGATGGCTTTCTATAAACTAAAGAGTTAGTATAAAAAAAATCTAGAAGGAAAACAAGATAGGACTGTCTTTAAACTAGTAGGAAACTTAGAAGATAGTCTTTAAACCTGAGAGAAAATTATATGTGATTGCCTTTAAACTAGAGAGAAGATTAGATGTGATTATCTTTAAACCAGAGAGAAAATTAGATGTGATTGTCTTTAAACCAGAAAGAAAATTAAATGAGATTATCTTTAAACTATAGGGAAAATTATATGAGATTGTCTTTAAACATGAGAGAAAATTAGATAGGCTTGTCTTTAAACCAGAGGGACAATTATATGAAATTATCTTTAAACCAGAAGGAAAATTAGATGAGATTGTCTTGAAACCATAGGGAAAATTATATGAGATTGTCTTTAAACCACAGAAAAAATTAGATGAGATTGTCTTTAAACCAGAAATTAGACGAGATTGTTTTTAAACCAATGGAAAAATTAGATAAGACTGTCTTTATAAGAGGGAAATTTAGATGAGATTTTCTTTAAACCAAGGTGAAAATTAGATGAGATTGTCTTTATAAAGAGGAAAAATTAGATGAGACTGTCTTTATAATAAAGGGAAAATTAGATGAGATTGACTTCAAACCAGAATCTAATAGAGAGAAATAAGTAAGACATAAAAATCTTCAATCATCAGACTTTGACTCGTTAAGAAACCATAGTAAAAAAAGTAAGATGCAACATAAAATAAGTCGAAATCACTTAAAATGGAAGGTGGAGAGATTAACCTTTCAAAACTTTGGTAATAAAAAGGTAACAAAAGGCGAATGCCAAAAGAGACTTCAACTAAGCCAACTTCCTCACATATTAAAGGTCGTAAACAGGTAAATAATAATAATAACAACAACAACAACAACAACAACAACAACAATAATAATAATAATAATAATAATAATTCTTCAGGATAGAAATTTACCCTTCATAAAAACGGTGCAAAAAAGTTAGAAGTTTGTTTTAATACAATTTCCAAATTAGAAGGATGAAGTCTTAAGCCTCAAACGCAGTTTTATATAATCTTCTGAAAAGAAAAAAAGATGGGAACTTGCAAACGCACTTCCCAAATATTACACCTAAATCTACAACAATGACCAAAGACAATTATATACAATCTTTGAGAAAAGTTCTTGCCATATTAAAAAAAGAAAACTATATATATATATATATATATATAGAGAGAGAGAGAGAGAGAGAGAGAGAGAGAGAGAGAGAGAGGGCTCCAACAGGGAAAACTAACCCAGTGAGGAAAGGAAATAAGGAAACAAATAAACGATATGAATGCTAATGGTAATTGAATAAAATATTTAAAAAACAGCAACATCAAAGCATATATTTCATATATAGATTATAAAAAGGCTTATGTCAGTGAATCATACATAAAAAGCAGGACCGTAATGAGAGAGAGAGAGAGAGAGAGAGAGAGAGAGAGAGAGATCTTGGCCGCATATAATGACCAAAGTATCTTCAAACCTGTCCATGATTAGACCTGTCCAGCAGGGCTGTAATGTCCACGCCATACAAACCAGAGACACCACTAAACGACTGTGAATACAAACCCAACGACTATAAAATTCTTTAATGTCGTCGATACCTTAACGCGGTGAAAGGGTTTGCATATCGACATGGTCAGTGAAACTGTACTAGTCAGGGCCACTCATGCTAGGATGGTTTGCTGTGAGCGATAGGACGAAAATCTCCCATCATCACCAATCCGAATAAGCCAGCGTCGTGATGAAAAGTGGCCAAACCCCAGACATGAATTGATTTGTCTAAGGCCTTTGTCCTGCAATGGACTTGAAACGGCTGCATTTCTTGTTGTTTATTGTTGTTGTTGTATACACAGTATATAAGCATATTAGGTCTTAGGTTGAAAGCAGTAAGGGAATGAAAGGCCCCAATCAGGAACTTGGAAGTTGAGGGGGGGGGGGGGGAAGTAGAGAGAGTTTAGAAATACAGTGGGAAGAGAAGAAGAAGAAAGACGTGTAAATGGAACGCCAAAATCACCTGAAGAGATTCAAGATGTTATGAAAGAGATTGTGGTGTCTGAAACAACAGAGGTGTGTGGGAGAACAAGTGGTAAATAGCAACAGGGAAAAGAAACAAGGTGGTGGAATCAAGAGGTTCAAACAGCAGTGAAAGATTTAGAGTATTACCACAAGAAGGTGGAAAGATAACAACTATCAATATGGTTATAAATATTAACAGATAAAGAGGGAAACAAAGGGACTGGTATCAATTATAAACGGAGAAGTCAGGAAACATTGGCTGAGATGATGGGAACACCGGAGAGAGAAAGAAGAAAAGCAAGAAGAAAAGACAGGAAGGATGTAGGAAAGGTAGGAACATTTAAAGATGAAAAGATGCAAATGGAAATATCTTAATTGTAGAAGAGTAAGTCAGGAGAAGATGCAAAGACTATTTTTATAACTATTAAAAACTCAAACTGCGTAAGAATAACTGGAAAATGTTCCAGCAATAGGAGGACCAATAGCAAACATCAGAGAGAGGTGAAGTCAAGAATGCTATAAAAATGAAAATAATTTACATAAAGTTGCAGGAAAATCAGAGGTAACAATGGAAAAATTTAAGGCACTGGGAAATCTAGGCAAAGAGTGGGTGCACATACTATGGCAAAAGATCTAGGCTGTAGAAGAACTGCCAAGAGACTGGGAAGATAGTTGGAACATTAAACTGTATAAAAAAAGGAATGTATTAAACTGTGGGAACTACAGAGGAATAACGCTATTGGAACCTGTATTCAAGATACTAGAAATAATAGTAGAAGGAAGGTTGATAGAATAATGAGTTTAACAACTTAGGATCAATAATAACAAGAGGAAGGAGGGAGGCACTGAGAAAGCAACCAGACAAAGAGTGAAAGCAGCATGGTGAAAATTTAGACTAGAAAATGTCATTAAAACTCAAAATGAAGATTTACAAGACAGTTTACGGGCTTTACTATTGCATGGTGCAGAAACTTGGGCATTTTAATGTTGTTAAAATATTTTAATTGTTCATTAATTCTCATGTAGTTTATTTATTTCCTTTCCTAACTGGGCTATTTTTCCCTGTTGAAGTCCTAAGGCTGCCTTATAGCATCCTGCTTTTCCAACTAAGGTTGTAGCTTAGCTAGTAATGATGATAATAATAAATCTATGGGGAAATGAGGGATTCGATGCTGGCGAGATGTCTTGTTGGAATAAAAAGACCTAAGAACAATGGTGGTATATGTAATTCAAAAGATATGTAAGAGAAGCTCGTCTGAAACGCTATCTGGAACCAGTCAAGAGAGCTATAACATGCCAGTAACGGGGGGGGGGGGGGGGGGGGGGGGGAGAAGGAGGAGAGTGGGGCGTCAGATATGGGTGGATGTGTTGAGGAGTGATATGGGAGAAGATGCAAGGAATAAAAATAGATGGAGAAAGTGGACTCGAGCGACCGCTATGCAGTGAGACTTATAAGGTCGATAGAAGAAGATATACAGTATATATCTACATATACATATACACAGACACACACACACATATATATATATATATATATATGTATATGTATATATGTATATATATATACATACATATATATATATATATATATACTAAAACATTCAAATATTCAAAATTAATAAATTATTATTTCTATTATTATTATTAAAATCATAATCATCATTATAATCGTTAGTTTTACATATTCTTAATTATCCCTTATTATAGGCATTCATCCCAATGATATCTTTAAGCAATGCATCTATAAGCAGATAATTGTATTTAGCTTTTTATAAAATATAAAGGTAAATCAGGTCATAGGAGGGATGACAATGTGTAGGACGGATAGATAAATAGATAGATAGATACAGTAAATGGATAAGCCTAAAAGGATTAAAAATGACATTAGCCATATTGGTGAGCTCTTGGTAATAACCATATTGGTGAGCTCTTGGTAATCCACACTTGCCAGAGAATAGAAAGATATAAATAAATGTGACTCAGAGCTGCCTTATAAAGAAGTAATGTTGATGGAACTACATCCATATGAAATAGTTAGACTCCTTCCATTTTGAGTAATGAAGAAGATCCCAGTAAATCCAGTTTGGGATACAGCATCCCGCTTTAAATTTTCCCTTTGTAAAAGCCAATTAAAAAACCAACGAGGTTTTGTTATATTTCAGCAGTCACAGTTCAATCTCCCCAACCTGTGAAAAAAAAAAAAAAAAAATATATATATATATATATATATATATATATATATATTTATTAACACTCCTGACACTAACAAGCGAAAACACTTCTCAATTCAATAAAGCCGCCAACAATCGGAACATTTGAAAAGGTGTCTAGTGAAAAGAGAGAGAGAGAGAGAGAGAGAGAGAGAGAGAGAGACGTCTATTAATTTATGTCCATTGGTTGACAATATTGTACAGTATGTTGATCTGTATACAACCGATTGATTGACAGATTATGAGTTATCTAGCATCCTGACATCTAAGGTCATTGACGCCGATGTATACAACCGAGGTGCCTTTTAACAAGTTCAGCTGGATTCCAACCCGGTTTTAATACTGCAACTCTTCAAAACACGAAATGCAGGTTTTTTCAGAGAAAATTTCTCTCCCTGATTGGTAGTACTTTCAGCGGCCTGTTGATCATCTGTTACTATTTAATTTTCTGTTTTCTTTCATGGTTGTTTATGCTTTAATTCGGTTTCCTAATTCAGTTTAGTTCGTGTTTATATGTTCTCAGTTTCAATTTCACATTTTAAGGAATTGGCTGTTTTAATAAGGGAGTCTCTCTCTCTCTCTCTCTCTCTCCCTCTCTCTCTCTCTCTCTCTCTCTCTCTCTCTCATTTTAAGGATTTCGCTCTGGTTTAAGTTTTTTTCCTCTCATTCTAAAGAGTTGGCTCTGTTCTAACAACTCTCTCTCTCTCTCTCTCTCTCTCTCTCTCTCTCTCTCATTTTAAGGATTTGGCTCTGCTCTGAGTTTTCTTCCTCTCTCATTCTAAAGAGTTGGCTTTGTTCTAACAACTCTCTCTCTCTCTCTCTCTCTCTCTCTCTCTCTCTCAGCGCATTTCCCTGAGCTCACAGCGCAGTGAAAGGATTCAAACGATTGTCAACCAGGACGAGGAGGGATAGCATGGGCGGGCTCCCTAAAATCTAATGACAACGTTGACCTGAATAGATAAAACAAGTTGTTCATAGAACCCATAGTTGCCCCTGAAGCGGAGAGAGAAAGGTGAAAAAAATACTAGACGTGATTTTTAATTATTTCATCTAAATGGGAAATCTTTTTACGAGGTAATAAATTATCTATGTATCTTTTCATAAGGAACTGATAGGAATCTCTCTCTCTCTCTCTCTCTCTCTCTCTCTCTCTCTCTCTCTCTCTCTCTCATTTTGGGTTATATAGAAGATCTTGGCAAACCCAATTTGGGATATAGCCTCCAACTTCAGCTTTTCACTTGGTAAAGCCTATAAGAAAATAACACAGGAAATTTATTATGTTTCAGATTGGTCACTGTTAATTGCAAATGCGGTAAAATACATTTATTAATCATTTTCACCTTAATTAAAAATGACAATTCAGAATTGTATAAATCCGCTATATTCGAAAAGGTGTCTAAAGAAAAACTATGAAAAGAGAGAGAGAGAGAGAGAGAGAGAGAGAGAGAGAGAGAGAGATTCTATAAATCGCCTTACAATTAAAACATACTCGAAAAAGTGTCTAGAGCAAAAACGATGAAAAGAGAGAGAGAGAGAGAGAGAGAGAGAGAGAGAGAGAGTAAATTCTATAAATCGCCTTACATTAAAATATACTTGAAAAAGTGGCTAGAGCAAAAACGATAAAGAAGAGAGAGAGAGAGAGAGAGAGAGAGAGAGAGAAAGAGAGAGAGAGAGAGAGAGGGGGGGGGGAAACACCAGAAAAATATTTTTCCAATTCCGAGCAAAATCACTACCGGTCAAGTTTCCAGCCCCAAGCCTTTTAACTCCTGCGACGATGGAATTTCCACACTGTGGACCTAAGTTCGATCCCTGTTCATGATTGATAGAATCCTGAGATTCGATTGAGCCTCAGTGACTTACTGTTTTCAGACAGTTATCATCCTAATCTCCACCTAGCTGTGAATAAATTTATGTTCACTGCTAAAAATTTCCAGAAAAAAAAAGAAAAAGAAATTCTGGAATAAAGGTTGCCAAGCATATAGCGTTTTAAAAACGGATATATTGACGTTAAGGAGTGATATTACGGTCAGCAACCCGTAAAAGAGATAACAAAGCATGGTAGGATAACGGTCGCTTTTATTTTACTGAAATAGGCTGAGAACAGTACATTTTTACAGAGAATTTCCGATTAAAATTACGGTTTTTTTTTTTTTTTTTTAAGTGTAGCCTCTCCTTCCATCCCACCAAGAGTCTTGAACTACAGTCAATTTCTTTTAGCGAGACAGATTTGCACCGAAAAGGTTTCCTGATCGCTGATTGGTTAGAATTATCTTGTCCAACCAATCAGCGATCAGGAAACTTTTCCGAGCTAAACGGGCACCCCTGCGAGTCGGTGCAAATATGCCTCGCTAAAAGAAATTGACTATAGTAAAAAAGCTATCCTTTCCTAGCCACACGCATTTCACGTACCTCATGGAAAAACATGAATAGAGGTGAAAAAATTAGATACTAAAAAATTATATATATTCAAACAATAATCATAATGCCACCTCCATTAATGGGACAAAAATAAAAGTGGGTGCACAAATTGGGGAGTAAAAAATAATATATAATAAATATTTACAAAAAAAAAATTAATATGCCATCTTCATTCATGGAACAAGATTGAACGTAAGGGCATGAAACTTAACCTGATTTGAAAACATGATAATTCGTCCTTCATATATATATATATATATATATATATACACATATATATAAGTATATGTGTATATATATACACAAACATATATAAATATAAATATATATATATATATATATATATACATATATATATCGAATATATATATACATATATATATATATATATATACACGCACACACTGCATGTCACCCTATATAATAAAGAGCAAGTGTCTGCCTTTATATATATATACATATATATATATATATATATGTGTGTGTGTGTGTGTGTGTCCCATTTATCTAAAAACAGATTTCTATTAGCTATGTGAAATCAAAAGGAGGTCATTATATATATATATATATATATATACATATATATATATATATATATATAAATACGGTTATATAAATATAGCCACGAGTTTTGTGTATAACACCATCAATATTTATTCCAGGGCGCCAATAAATTACATGAGTTAGATAATGATTAATAACTTGTGATGCGGAAAAAGCTCTAGCCACAATTTCCGTCACGGGCTTTGATTAATTCCCCTTAATTATCCCACTTTTTAAATGAATTCATTAATTAGCTAAGTAACAGTTTTATGACTCTCTCTCTCTCTCTCTCTCTCTCTCTCTCTCTCTCTGATTAATTCCCTTTAATTATCCCACTTTTTAAATGAATTCGTAGATTAGCTTAGTAACAGTTTTATGACTCTCTCTCTCTCTCTCTCTCTCTCTCTCTCTCTCTCTCTTTGATTAATTCCTTTTAATTATCCTACTTTTAATGAGGTCATGAATTAGCTAAGTAAGTTTTATGATTCTCTCTCTCTCTCTCTCTCTCTCTCTCTCTCTCTCTCTGATTAATTCCCTTTAATTATCCCACTTTTTAAAGGAATTCATTAATTAGCTAAGTAACAGTTTTATGATTCTCTCTCTCTCTCTCTCTCTCTCTCTCTCTCTCTCTCTCTCTCTCTGATTAATTCCCTTTAATTATCCCAATTTTTAAATGAATTCATTGATTAGCTAAGTAACAGTTTTATGACTCTCTCAATCTCTCTCTCTCTCTCTCTCTCTCTCTCTCTCTCTCTCTCTCTCTTGAGAAAAGTAGCTAATGATAAGGGCAATAA
>NC_090731.1:165732453-165742883 GCF_036898095.1 Palaemon carinicauda | reverse complement strand
AAGTAAAAACGCAGCGAAAGAACTACCTTTAAAAGAAAAATATATCCTGTGAAAGGGGATTTAACCAAAAAACAATGAATCACACCAAACGTGTCATGAGTGTTTTAAAAAGACAATCTTGTTACTATAGTCAATTTCTTTTAGAGAGTCATATTTGCACCGACTCGCAGCGGTGCCCTTTTAGCTCGGAAAATTTTTTCTGATCGCTGATTGGTTAGAATTATCTTCTTCAACCAATCAGCGATCAGGAAACTATTCCGAGCTAAAAGGGCACCGCTGCGAGTCGAAGCAATATGACTCGCTAAAAGAAATGGACTATAGTGTGTGTTACTCCAGGTGACGTTGCTGTGTGTATTTACGTCTGACACAGAACATGAAAAAAAGTGATCAATTGAAAAATTCAGAGAACTTCAAAGCGGAATTGAACAAAGGATGAGATGATCCTATAGGCGTATTACTGTGTTGATTTTCAACAAGGATGATTCAAGTAAAAGTTTCACCTTCAAGGAGTTATAAATGTAGTGAATGATCTAACCTCACTAGTTTTGTGCACTTTTTGCTAGAATTGCCATTAGGAACACGTCTTCTGCATTCACGTTTTTTTTTCCCACTCGTTCACTATCTACTCCTTTTTACGGTGGCCTATTGGAAAAACACTGCCTGGCGTTCTGCCGGATTGGGACTCGAGTCCTGCTAAAACTCGATAGTTTCTTGTAATGTCTGCAACCTTGTGAGCTAAGGATGGATTGTTTGGGGAAGCCTATAGGTCTACCTGCTGAGTCCTAGCTTGAGTGGTGAAGGGGCTTGGGCGCTAATCCACACTCTCTCTCTCACACACACACACACACACACACACACACACACACATATATATATATATATATATATATATATATATATATATATATATATATATATAATATATATATATATATATATATATATATATATATATATATATATATATATAGTCAGCCTCTAGGGGTGCTAGTTACGGCCATATCACTGTCCCTTGCCTCTGTCATTCATGAGAAGCCTTTTAACCTTTAAACTGGGTATAGCATCAATCAAATATCATCCAAATCATCCCAGTCTTTGAAAACATCACTGAAGAACCTTGACCTCTTTAAGCCCTGCTTTTTCGAAACCTCCTCTATCTTTCTGCAAACACCCAAGTCCTCCCTGGCAGAAATGTACAGTTAGATATGGATTCCTGGTCTATCTCGGATTGAGGAAATGCACCCAGCCACACCCTTACTGCGTGGCGAGTTGCTGTGTTTAGCCCAGTCTACCACCTCTACCAGCCCTCCCTACACTATCTTTTAGGTTATTTGTCGCGAAGCAAGGGGATTTACATGGTAAACTTCCTTGGAGCAAGATGTAACAGGGACTCCTGTTACTGTACGTGGCCCAATAAACGCAAACAGTGAGTCCAATAAAGAATAAGACAACTGAATATAATTATAAAATCTGGATACCCAACTATCTGCAGTTCTAAAGTGTAGAAGATCCATAGAAGAAGGTTTGGGGATAATTTTTAGAATAGCTAATTACCAGTCTTGTTTAAATTGACAATTAGCTGTCCTTCATTGCTCATCGTAGTAGTGGAGTGAGTCAGGAAGGCTAGCTGAAAGGGAAAAGAATTCGCGAAAATATATTTTTAAAGACAAGGATTAAATGAAAAAGATGGGATTAAAATTCAAATCAAGTCGAAGGAAACTAAGATTGCTCGACTGTTGGTAGATAATGCTGCCCCCGTAATGCCAGATAGATCAACATCCTCCTGATCTCTTTATTTTACATTTTCTTTTTACATCAAATTCTCCAATGTAAAGATAATGTGTATGTATGTATGAATGTACCGCTATGTATATAAGAATACTACGGGCTGAATAAATGCAAGAGCCCGTGTCTAGCCAAAAGAGCCAGGCAATCTTCAACAACAACAATGTATATAATACATACATATATACATATTCATATGTACATGCACACACACAGACACACACACATATATATATATATATATATATATATATATATATATATATATATATATATACATATATACATATGTATATATATATAAATATGTATATATATATATATATATATATATATATATGTATATATATAAATATATACGGTATATATATATATATATATATATATAAATATATATATATATCAAAACAAAAGAACATACAATCAACCCAAAAGCACATACCAGTATCTCATTACTGACCTACAGTATAACGGATCATTTCGCCCAGAACACCAATCTTAGGCCTATTAACATGCACCTATTAACGGACCGGCAATCACCAAGTCCCTAATAAGTCCAGCACCCGTTACCTACCTACGCTCTCTCTCTCTCTCTCTCTCTCTCTCTCTCTCTCTCTCTCTCTCTCTCTCTCTCTCTCTCTCTCTCATTTTAGTTTGTAATGGTTCCCCCTTTGTCTTTTAGGATGTAGTTGCTAATGTCTCTCTCTCTCTCTCTCTCTCTCTCTCTCTCTCTCTCTCTCTCTCTCTCTCTTGTCAGGATGCCTGAAAACTTTAAATCAATCAATCTCTCTCTCACTCTCTCTCTCTCTCTCTCTCTCTCTCTCTCTCTCTTTCTTGTCAGGATGCCTGAAAACTTTAAATCAATCATTCTCTCTCTCTCTCTCTCTCTCTCTCTCTCTTCTCTCTCTCTCTCTCTCTCTCTCTCTCTCTCTCTCTCTCTCTTTCCACATTTTAGTTCGTATTAGTTCCGACCTGTCTTTGAGATTGTAGTTGCTAATGGCTCTCTCTCTCTCTTTCTCTCTCTCTCTCTCTCTCTCTCTCTCTCTCTCTCTCTCATTTTAGTTTGTAATGGTTCCACCCTTTGTCTTTTAGGATGTAGTTGCTAATGTCTCTCTCTCTCTCTCTCTCTCTCTCTCTCTCTCTCTCTCTCTCTCTCTGGCTGGGACTGTGCCAGAACCGGCCAAAGTGTGTGAACATGACCAAATAGGATGTCTGATAATGTCCGGATAAGCAGGTCCTAATAGTTTTTGACCAGTGATAAGACCCTGGGCTCTAAATTGGTAGAATCCTTAAAGAGAGGGTTTACATCTGAGTCATGATACTAGGTGGAATCATCTCTCTCTCTCTCTCTCTCTCTCTCTCTCTCTCTCTCTCTCTCTCTCTCTCTCTCTCTCTTGTCAGGATGCTTGAAAACTTGAAATTAACCAATCAATCTCTCTATCTCTCTCAACATTTTAGTTCGTATTTGTTCCAACCTGTCTCTGAGGATGTAGTTGTTAATGGCTCTCTCTCTCTCTCTCTCTCTCTCTCTCTCTCTAAACATTTGTCTGTATTTGTTCTAACCTTTGTCTTTGAGGATGTAGTTCTAATGGCTTACTCCCTCCTCTCTCTCTCTCTCTCTCTCTCTCTCTCTCTCTCTCTCTCTCTCTCTCTCTCTCTCTCTCTCAACATTTTAGTCCGTATTTATTCCAACCCCTGTCTTAGAGGATGTAGTTGCTAATGGCTCTCTCTCTCTCTCTCTCTCTCTCTCTCTCTCTCTCTCTCTCTCTCTCTCTCTCTCTCTCTCTCTCTCAATATTTTAGTTCGTATTTGTTCCGACCTCTGTCTTTGAGGATGTAGTTGCTAATGGCTCTCTCTCTCTCTCTCTCTCTCTCTCTCTCTCTCTCTCAACATTTTAGTTCGTATTTGTTCAGACTTCTGTTCTTGAGGATGTAGTTGAAATGGCGCTCTCTCTCTCTCTCTCTCTCTCTCTCTCTCTCTCTCTCTCTCTCTCTCTCTCTCTCTAAACATTTGTCTGTATTTGTTCCAACCTTTGTCTTTTAGGATGTAGTTCTAATGGCTTACTCTCTCTCTCTCTCTCTCTCTCTCTCTCTCTCTCTCTCTCTCTCTCTCTCTCTTCTTCTTCTTCTTCTTCTCTTTTTCGTCTTCTTAACACTAAGATAATATACACACAAATACAAATATTTAAAAATGGCATTTAATAAGGTTAAATAATACATTAAAATTTCATCTTCACTCGCCTTTACAATCTGCTTACTAATGGTTCTGGTGTAACAGTGTGTAGTAAGTGAGCAGTAAGCTACTTGTTTAAGGAAGTCCAATTCTGATATGTCATCCTGCAATTTACTCAAAGATGACAAACTAAAAAATCATAGAAGCAGAGACCAGTGGAACTTCCGGAAATGTGCATGATTCGAACGAAACTTTACGGCGATTTAGGAAATATTAAAGAGAGATAAAAACTAAATAATTGTTCATCGTCTCTTAATCTTCCTTATACTTTATAATAAAGGGGAAGTGTCTGGCTATATATATATATATATATATATATATATATATATATATATATATATATATATATATATATATATATATATATATATATGTATATACATATATATATACATATACATATACATATATATATATATATATATATATATATATATATATATATATAGATATGTGTGTGTGTGCGTGTGCGCGCGCGTGTGTGTGTGTGTGTCTATTCGGTCACGCTCAGCTTTCAATCTGTTACCTGTCATTCTCACTATATATCCTACCCATGTCCATTTATTTTTCTTACGTGTCAGAATATCCGCTACTTTGGTTTGCTCTCGTACCATGTTGCTATATATTTCTGTATAAAGACAACGATGGGAACAATAATGGCTGATTGATTCTCTAGTTTCCGATGTCCTCATATTGAAAATTCCTCATTATTTGAAGCGTAAACGTTGAAGGCTGCCAACGCTAATGATTCCTGGTAACAAGGAAACAATTTACACTCCTGGGTTAATTACATGTGCCGTGGATACGTGTATGTTTCTGCATATTGGTGTTCTATCAGAAACTCAGTTTTTTTTTTTCTATCTATTTGTGTTTCTATATATTAGTGTTCTGTCAGAAATTCAGTTTTTTCTATCCATTTGTGTTTCTGCATATTGGTGTTCTATCAGAAATTCAGTTTTTTCTATCCATTTGTGTTTCTGCATATTGGTGTTCTATCAGAAATTCAGTTTTTTCTATCCATTTGTGTTTCTGCATATTGGTGTTCTATCAGAAATTCAGTTTTTTCTATCCATTTGTGTTTCTATATATTGGTGTTATATCAGAAACTCAGTTTTTTCTATCCATTTGTGTTTCTATATATTGGTGTTATATCAGTAACTCAGTTTTTTCTGTCCATTTGTGTATTAATGTTATATCAGAAACTCAGTTTTTTCTATCCATTTGTTTCTATATATTGGTGTTATATCAGAAACTCAGGTTTTTTTTATCCATTTGTGTTTCTATATATTGGTGTTATATCAGTAACTCAGTTTTTTCTATCCATTTGTGTTTCTATATATTGGTGTTATATCAGTACCTTAGTTTTTCTATTCATTTGTGTTTCTATATATTGGTGTTATATCAGAAACTCAGTTTTTTCTATCTATTTGTGTTTCTATATATTGGTGTTATATCAGAAACTCAGTTTTTTTTTTCTATCCATTTGTGTTTCTATATATTGGTGTTATATCATGAATTCAGTCTTTCTATCTATTTGTGTTTCTATATATTGGTGTTATATCAGAAACTCTGTTTTTCCTATCCATTTGTGTTTCTATATATTGGTGTTATATCAGAAATTCAGTTTTTTCTATTCATTTGTGTTTCTGCATATTGGTGTTCTATCAGGAATTCTGTTTTTTTCCATCTATTTGTGTTTCTGCATACTGGTGTTATATCAGAAACTCGGTTTTTCCTATCCATTTGTGTTTCTATATATTGGTGTTATATCAGTACCTTAGTTTTTCTATTCATTTGTGTTTCTATATATTGGTGTTATATCAGAAATTAAGTTTTTTTCTATCTATTTGTTTCTATATATTGGTGTTCTATCAGGAATTCAGTTTTTCTATCTATTTGTGTTTCTGCATATTGGTCTTATATCAGTAACTCAGTTTTTTTCTATCTATTTGTGTTTCTATATATTGGTGTTATATCAGAAACTCAGTTTTTTTCTATCTATTTGTGTTTCTGCATATTGGTCTTATATCAGTAACTCAGTTTTTTTCTATCCATTTGTGTTTCCATATATTGGTGTTATATCAGAGACTCAGCTTTTTCTATCCATTTGTGTTTCTATATATTGATGTTATATCAGAAACTCAGTTTTTTCTATCTATTTGTGTTTCTATATATTGGTGTTATATCAGTAACTCAGTTTTTCTATTTGTGTTTCTATACATTGGTGTTATATCAGTAACTTAGCTTTTTCTATCTATTTGTGTTTCTATATATAAATGGTGTTATATCAGAAACTCAGTTTTTTCTATCCATTTGTGTTTCTATATATTGGTGTTATATCAGAAACTCAGTTTTTTTTCTATCTATTTGTGTTTCTATATATTGGTGTTCTATCAGGAATTCAGTTTTTTCTATCTATTTTGGTTCTATATATTGGTGTTATATCAGTAACTTAGCTTTTTCTATCTATTTGTGTTTCTATATATTGGTGTTATATCAGTAACTCAGTTTTTCTATCTATTTGTGTTTCTACATATTGGTGTTATATCAGAAACTCAGTTTTTCTATCTATTTGTGTTTCTACATATTGGTGTTATATCAGAAACTCAGTTTTTTCTATCTATTTGTGTTTCTATATATTGGTGTTATATCAGGAACTCAGTTTTTCTATCTATTTGTGTTTCTACATATTGGTGTTATATCAGAAACTCAGTTTTTTCTATCTATTTGTGTTTCTATATATTGGTGTTATATCAGTAACTCAGATTTTCTATCTATTTGTGTTTCTAGATATTAGTGTTATATCAGTAACTCAGTTTTTTCTATCTATTTGTGTTTCTATATATAAATGGTGTTATATCACTAACTCAGTTTTTCTATCCATTTGTGTTTCTACATATTGGTGTTATATCAGAAACTCAGTTTTTTCTATCTATTTGTGTTTCTATATATTGGTGTTATATCAGTAACTCAGTTTTTCTATCTATTTGTGTTTCTATATATAAATGGTGTTATATCAGTAACTCAGTTTTTCTATCCATTTGTGTTTCTACATATTGGTGTTATATCAGAAACTCAGTTTTTTCTATCTATTTGTGTTTCTATATATTGGTGTTATATCAGAAACTCAGTTTTTTCTATCCATTTGTGTTTCTATATATTGGTGTTATATCAGTAACTCAGTTTTTCTATCTATTTGTGTTTCTATATATAAATGGTGTTATATCAGTAACTCAGTTTTTCTATCCATTTGTGTTTCTATATATTGGTGTTATATCAGTAACTCAGTTTTTCTATCTATTTGTGTTTCTATATATAAATGGTGTTATATCAGTAACTCAGTTTTTCTATCCATTTGTGTTTCTATATATTGGTGTTATATCAGAAACTCAGTTTTTTCTATCCATTTGTGTTTCTATATATTGGTGTTATATCAGTAACTCAGTTTTTCTATCTATTTGTGTTTCTATATATAAATGGTGTTATATCAGTAACTCAGTTTTTCTATCCATTTGGGTTTCTATATATTGGTGTTATATCAGAAACTCAGTTTTTTCTATGCATTTGTGTTTCTATATATTGGTGTTATATCAGTAACTCAGTTTTTCTATCTATTTGTGTTTCTATATATAAATGGTGTTATATCAGTAACTCAGTTTTTCTATCTATTTGTGTTTCTATATATAAATGGTGTTATATCAGAAACTCAGTTTTTTCTATCTATTTGTGTTTCTATATATTGGTGTTATATCAGTAACTCAGATTTTCTATCTATTTGTGTTTCTAGATATTAGTGTTATATCAGTAACTCAGTTTTTTCTATCTATTTGTGTTTCTATATATAAATGGTGTTATATCACTAACTCAGTTTTTCTATCCATTTGTGTTTCTACATATTGGTGTTATATCAGAAACTCAGTTTTTTCTATCTATTTGTGTTTCTATATATTGGTGTTATATCAGTAACTCAGTTTTTCTATCTATTTGTGTTTCTATATATAAATGGTGTTATATCAGTAACTCAGTTTTTCTATCCATTTGTGTTTCTACATATTGGTGTTATATCAGAAACTCAGTTTTTTCTATCTATTTGTGTTTCTATATATTGGTGTTATATCAGAAACTCAGTTTTTTCTATCCATTTGTGTTTCTATATATTGGTGTTATATCAGTAACTCAGTTTTTCTATCTATTTGTGTTTCTATATATAAATGGTGTTATATCAGTAACTCAGTTTTTCTATCCATTTGTGTTTCTATATATTGGTGTTATATCAGTAACTCAGTTTTTCTATCTATTTGTGTTTCTATATATAAATGGTGTTATATCAGTAACTCAGTTTTTCTATCCATTTGTGTTTCTACATATTGGTGTTATATCAAAAACTCAGTTTTTTTCTATCCATTTGTGTTTCTATATATTGGTGTTATATCAGAAACTCAGTTTTTTCTATCCATTTGTGTTTCTATATATTGGTGTTATATCAGAAACTCAGTTTTTTTCTATCCATTTGTGTTTCTATATATTGGTGTTATATCAGAAACTCGTTTTTTCTATCCATTTGGGTTTCTATATATTGGTGTTATATCAGAAACTCAGTTTTTTCTATGCATTTGTGTTTCTATATATTGGTGTTATATCAGAAACTCAGTTTTTTCTATACATTTGTGTTTCTATATATTGGTGATATATCAGAAACTCATTTTTTTTTCTATCTATTTGTGTTTCTATATATTGATGTTATATCAGAAACTCAGTTTTTTCTATCTATTTGTGTTTCTATATATTGGTGTTATATCAGAAACTCAGTTTTTTCTATCTATTTGTGTTTCTATATATAAATGGTGTTATATCAGAAACTCAGTTTTTTCTATCCATTTGTGTTTCTATAAGTTGGTGTTATATCAGTACCTTAGTTTTTCTATCCATTTGTGTTTCTATATATTGATTTTATATCAGAAACTCAGTTTTTTTTTACTATCCATTTGTGTTTCTATATATTGGTGTTATATCAGTAACTCAGTTTTTCCTATCCATTTGTGTTTCTATAAGTTGGTGTTATATCAGCACCTTAGTTTTTCTATCGATTTGTGTTTCCATATGTTGGTGTTATATCAGTACCTTAGTTTTTCTATCCATTTGTGTTTCTATATATTGATTTTATATCAGAAACTCAGTTTTCTCCTTTACTTGTAAGTGTTCCATTACTCAAAATATAATGAAAACGTTCCTTTTTTATAATTGCGAGAGACAAAAATGCTTAGTTTTCCACTTTACTTGTAACTGTTCCAATATTCAGAATATAATGATAACGCTGCTTTGTATAATTTAGAAAGATTAATGCTCTTTCTTAATTAGCATTGTTACATTTGCTGAAATACTGCTAAATAACAAGCCTCTAATCAGTGAATGAAACAATAAAGTATTTATCATGAGTTAACGTTGGTACGTTGGTGCTCGGTGCATATTCGATAATGATTGCTTTCAAAGAAACTTGGTACAATGACGCACCGGGGCTTAATAATTAAGCTATGAAACTTTAATGCTACTGAAACGAAAAATAGAAAAGTTAAAATATAAATGAGAAAGTCCAACGGTGGCCGATGTGGTAACGTCCCTGATTGATGATTGCCAGACTGGGGTTCGAGTCCCGCTTAAACTTGATAGAGTCTTTGGTCGCTGCAATCCCACCATCCTTGGGAGCTAAGGATGGGGGTTTGGGGGAGCCTATAGGTCTATCTGCTGAGTCATCAGCAGTCATTCCCTGGCCCTCCTTGGTCCTAGCTTAGGAGCGTATAAGCCTATCTGCTGAGTCATCAGCAGCCATTGCTTGGCCCTCCTTGGTCCTAGATTGGATGGAGAGGGGGCTTGGGCACTGATCATATATATATATATATATATATATATATATATATATATATATATATATATATACATAAATATATATATATAAATATATATAAATATAAATATATATATATATATATATATATATATATATATATATATATATATATATATATATATATATAGTCAATCTCTAGGTTATTGTCCTGCTTGCTAGGGCAATATCCATTGCCTCTGCCATTCATGAGCAGCCTTTAAACCTTCAAACGCATATATTTCACGCAATGCTATTAACAAGAAGCATAAAAGAAATTAAAACCAAAAACATTTGAAAACAACATGGTGCTGGAGAGTTAACTATGTGTATCTGATATCAAGAAGCTCGAGGTGTTTGCTTCTCATTACTCATTATTACCAGCGCAAGTGTACACGATGTTCAGTCAAATAATTCTGTCGATGCCAATATAGATTTCCACAACACAAATGTCAATGCTCTAACCTTTTACGTTGCAATGATTGTACTATATTGGGATCAAAAGGTTGAACACTGATATAAGAGATATTGG
>NC_090731.1:165719953-165727453 GCF_036898095.1 Palaemon carinicauda | reverse complement strand
AATAATACCCTATGTTCCCGTAATACCAAGAAATGTATCGTGTCAGTGATTAAAGCTAACATAAAATCTGGCAAGCATAAATGATCATAAATGTTAGTGCCATGTGCTTGCCACTCACATGAACCAAGCGGGAGCACTGTGCGAGCTCGGTGCGAAAAATGCCGACGGTGAGTTACAATGCGTGTCAGTAGGCTACTCAACCAATGCGTAAACAAGGAGTGCCTTTGCTATTCAATACGTACCAATGCGTGAACAAGT
Organism: Palaemon carinicauda; assembly: GCF_036898095.1. NCBI lineage: Eukaryota > Metazoa > Arthropoda > Malacostraca > Decapoda > Palaemonidae > Palaemon > Palaemon carinicauda. The sequence goes on along the minus strand of NC_090731.1, from coordinate 165,727,195 downwards.
AGTACTATTGTCTATCAATGCGCAAACCAGTAGTGCCATTGCGTATCAATAAACAAGTTCTGTCATTGCGTACGAATGCGTAAACAAGTAGTGCCATTGCGTCTCAATACGTACGAATACGGCCTACTTTTGGCCACACATTGCGTACACCGTGTATTACGTATACTTCTACAGAGCTCGACCAGGTAACAAATAATGTTCCAGTCTGCGTTCCACATAAATGGCATCTCTTTCCAAGATGCATTGCGTAAATTGCGGGAACGAAAATCATGCAAGTGTCGATGTAGATAAAAATTTACTAGACGTTTATATTTTCCGTCCATGAATATAAATTACATGTGATATATTTTAATTTTTTGATAGACAGTTCCATCCTGGTCGTAAAACTAAGCATGCAGTTAATTCTAATAGTAAGGCCTTCTCCATCATGAGTCTCAATACTACAAGATACTCTAGAAGTTTTATTCCAGCTGTAACCAAGTTTTGAAATGATTTTCCTAATCGGGTAGTTGAATCAGTAGAACTTCAAAAGATCAAACTTGCAGCAAATGTTTTCATGTTGAACAGGCTGACATAAGTCTTTTTATAATTTATATTTAAAATATCTTTTAATGTTGTTAATGTTTTCAAAATATTTCATTTTTATTGTTCATTACTTCTTATATTGTTTAATTACTTCCTTTCGTCACTCGGCTATTTTTCCTTGTTGGAGCCTTTGGGCTTATAGTATCCTGCTTTTCCAACTAGGGGTGTATTTTAGCTAGAAATAATAATAATAATAATAATAATAATAATAATAATAATAATAATATCTTATGTGGCACTATATTTGGTATGTAAAGATTAAAGAAATGGCGATCTTTGAAAAGAATGTTGATGCATTTTTGCGTGTTTTGGTATCTTTTACCTCATGAATAATTACTTTGACAGACTCAGATCTACAATACTTCGAAATGATAATTGTCTTAAAAAAAAAAAAAAAAAAAAAAAAAAAAAAAAAAAAAAAAAAAAAAAAAAAAAAAAAAAAAAAACAGTACATTATGATATGAAACTAAAAGTTAGACGCCATTAACAGAAACATGAATATTTGGTTTAATTTCTCTGATGACAACGAATACGCAGGAATTATGTACAGTTGGCTTCATTAATTCAGGTGCACTTCATGGGAAGCAAAGAAGACGTCTGTATCGAAAAAAAAATTTATTTGCTTAACAGCACTTCGTAAAATTAATAAAAATGCTCATGATCACGTGCTTACAAAACATTGATTGAGTGAGATAAAGAATGAATAAAAAACAAAAACATTGATTATGTATGATAAGGAATAAATAAAAAACAAAAGCATTGATAATGTATGATAAAGAATGAATAAAAACCCCAAAACATTGATTATGTACGATAAAAAATTAATAAAAAACAAAAATATTGATTATGTATGACAAAAATGAATAAAAAACAAAAACATTAATTATGTATGATAAAGAATGAATAAAAAACAAAAGCATTGATTATGTACGATAAAAAATGAATAAAAAAAACAAAAACATTGATTATCTATGATAAAGAATGAATAAAAACCCAACAAACATTGATTATGTACGTTAAAAAATGAATAAAAAAACCAAAAAATTGATTATGTATGATAAAAAATAAATAAAACCAAAAACATTTATGTATGATAAAGAATGAATAAAAAACAAAATCATTAATCATGTATGATAAAGAATGAATATAAAAAATAGATTATGTATGATAACGAATATGCTCAGGTACAAACGAGAAAACCATTCAACGTGAAACTTAAGAACTTGTCTGGAAACGAGAAAAACTTGTTTTCATTTAAAAAAAAAAAAAAAATCCCAAATCCGTCAAGAAAGGTACCTAAGAAAACCAAATATGTGAAAAGGAGTTTAAAATAGTCATAACCAACTATTACGATAGGAAACCAATATTATAAACACGAATAACGATACCCAGAAATCCCCAAAGGATAATAAGGCTATTCACCAAGATAACCATTTCACACTCCGTAGTCCTTGATCCTTTCCCTTTCCACAATCCTTGCAAACGACGCCAATAAAACACTGGCCAACCGGATTTCGACGTTCAAGGACGCCTTGCAACGAGTTTGTAGTCGTTGTCAATTGCCGGAATGAAAAAAAAAAATATGAAAAGGAATACTTGTTATTTAAGTACAAGGTTACTTGTTATACGTAAATGGAGCATCCACTTTTAAGAGATCGGTTATTGTTAAAGGATGAGGGACAAGTCTCTCTCTCTCTCTCTCTCTCTCTCTCTCTCTCTCTCTCTCTCTCTCTCTCTCTCTCTCTCTCTCTCAAAGAGTTCGTTTATTGTTAAAGGATGAGGGATAAGTCTCTCTCTCTCTCTCTCTCTCTCTCTCTCTCTCTCTCTCTCTCTCTCTCTCTCTCTCTGAGATCGTTTATTGTTAAAGGATGAGGGACAAGTCTCTCTCTCTCTCTCTCTCTCTCTCTCTCTCTCTCTCTCTCTCTCTAAGTTTGTTTATTGTTAAAGGATGAGGGATAAGTATCTCTCTCTCTCTCTCTCTCTCTCTCTGAGTTCGTTTATTGTTAAAGGATGAGGTATCTCTCTCTCTCTCTCTCTCTCTCTCTCTCCTCTCTTCTCTAAGAGATCGTTTATTGTTAAAGGGTGAGGGATAAGTCTCTCTCTCTCTCTCTCTAAGATATCGTTTATTGTTAAAGGATGAGGGATAAGTCTCTCTCTCTCTCTCTCTCTCTCTCTCTCTCTCTCTCTCTCTCCTACGGGGCATGCAACTTAGTCAAATTAGCTACATTAAATATTCAAATTTGCTGGAAAAATAATTATAAACTTTAATCCAAACTGTAGACATTATGTAAATTGCTACTCGAATTATTATACATACTTTGGCCAGCAAACTAAAAAGTCAACTTATACAATAAGATTAACAATTTATTTGTTACAGTTTTTTTATGATTATTATCAATAACAATTTATTTGTTACAGTTTTTTATGATAATTATTATCAAAAATTTATTTGTTACAATTTCTTTATGATAATTATTATCTATAACAATTTATTTGTTACAGTTTTTTATGATTATTATCAATAACAATTTATTTGGTTACTGTTTTTTTTATGATTATTATCAATAACAATTTATTTGTTACAGTTTTTTTATGCTAATTATTATTAATAATTTATTTGTTAAAATTTTTTATGATTATTATCAATAAAAATTTATATGTTACAGTTTTTTATGATAATTATTATCAATAATTTATTTGTAACAATTTCTATATTATAATTATTTATCAATTACAATTTATTTGTTACAGTTTTTTATGATAATTATTATTGCAGAAAATCTCGTACCAAAAGAAATAACCCGAAACCTCCTTGCTTCCTAACAAGCTCCCAGGAGATACAAGGACCAAATAAAACAAATAAAACTAATAAAAAAAGTTTTTTTTATAGAAATAAACGAACACCCATAGGCAAGTCCCAGCATCTTCCTCACTGTCACTCAAGAATAGAAGGGAAAATACTCAACAAATACCTAATGTTTCAATTCATTAATTGACTTAATACATTGAGTAACAGGAAATATATAATTTCTTAATTACCATTAATTAAAAGAGATGAAAGTACAATAGTAATAGAATAATTTATATGACATTGGTCATATATATTTGTAAGAAGGAGTAATGATATTTATGCTCTTTTGTTTTGTAACAATTACGGAGAGAGAGAGAGAGAGAGAGAGAGAGAGAGAGAGAGAGAACAGATGGGGGAAAAATGGATATTGTGAAAAGTCGAACTTTTCCCTGTCACCCCAAAAACTTGAACGTATTGAAGGATTGAATCCTAGTGGTTTTAGGAAATAAATAATTTCTTAATTACCTTTAATTAATAGAAATGAAAGTACAATAGTAATAGAATAATTGACATGACATTGGTCATGCATATTAGTAAGACAGAGAGTAATGGTATTTCTAGTCTTTTGTAACAATTAAGAGAGAGAGAGAGAGAGAGAGAGAGAGAGAGAGAGAGAGAGCCTTATTGCCTTATTTCATTTTTGGGTTCCCCCCAGGTCCCTCAGTGTGAGGCACCTCGTATATCCACCAGAGAGTTGCTAATGCATCTTCCGGTGTATTTTGCATCTTCCAGTCTTGGAGAGAGAGAGAGAGAGAGAGAGAGAGGAGAGAGAGAGAGAGAGAGATGAGATATCGTGAAAAGTTGTCGAACATTCGCTGTCACTCACAATACTGATCCTGGACGAGTGGAGTATTGAACTTTAGATTTTTTCTTCTTGTCTTAGGCGAGTTTCAGGTGTAAATATCAAGTCAAGACTATTGGAACTATTTTAGTGCGAGAGTGCGAAAATGAAAAAAAGATGCGAAACTATAGTCCATTGCTTTTAGCGATGCATATTGCACAGACTCGCGGCGGTGCCCTTTTTAGCTCGGAAAAGTTTCCGGATCGCTGATTGGTTGGACAAGATAATTCTAATCAATCAGCGATCCGGAAACTTTTCCGAGCTAAAAGGGCACCGCCGCGAGTCGGTGCAAATATGCATCGCTAAAAGAAATGGACTATAGATGAATTGAATCACAAATGAAACAAATCAAGGAAATTCTTTTTCCTGTATGAGAGAATTGGAAATAAAAGACCTATATGTTAAGTGGAGAAGCATAAGTTTGGGTAAGCATGGTGGAATAAACTAAACTTAACAGTTAACCAACACGTCAACGTCTAAAAACACATCGTCTTTATGTTTTTTATCCTGAGATATGGAAGAAAATGACCCCAATCCACCTGAGGAACTTCTTACGGAAAGGTGTCATGAATAATTAGCGAATAATGGCTTCTTTAATTCGTGCGTGGTTAAGATGGTAATCATGACGAAAGTGGTGAGGGACTTCTGTTGAAAATTAAATATAATTGATGCAATTATATTTCTGTTTTTCTGACATGACGGATACATATATAAAAACATATCTACATTCCAGTCATATTACATGGAAAATGACGTGTATTGTGTAGTGATAAAACAATTCAGCATTATTAGCTTCCTATTGAAAGTATAAATATTGTAATATGTCCAAGGAAATTTTCGATATTTATTTTTTGTCCCACCCATTCCCAACAGATTGTTCAATATCACAATGGTAAAAAAACTGGTCCGACCGGTTATTCTTTTGATAAAAAAAAACATAAAAAGGAATTAAATTAATAAAAAAAGAAAAAAAAAAGAACAAAAATAGCAAAGGCCATTCAGCGATTATGCCTTCATGTACCTACACTGACCAAAAAAAAAAAATATAATACCTAACACTGACCAAACATAGAAAGAAACAGAGAATACATACACAGACCAAACATAGAAAAAAATAATATAATACCTACACTGACCAAACATAGAAAGAAACAAGAGAATACATACACTGACCAGACACAAAGAAACAATCCCTTGAGCAGACAAACAAACAAACAATCAAACCCCAATCAAGCCTAACTGGCTTTTGCAAAAGTGAAGGTGTGGTGTGCGGCAATAATGGGCAATTACTCAGAGGCTCGGCGAGGTAAACGCCGAAATGTGGTTAGACAAACAAGGCATTGGATGCAAACGGCCATTTAATTGCTAGCCTTTCTTTTTTTCTACCTTCCGAACGAGTAAGGACGGATACATTTTATTTTTTTAATTTGAACCACCATGGGCCGGCGCTGGGACCTGGGGGGGGGGGGGGTGGGGCATTCAGAGAAAGGCATGGTGAAGCTCACCCTAATTAGAATCTGCCATTTAAAGGTTTAATGAACACTCATGAATTGCGGAGGAAAGGGACAGTGACATTGCCCTATCGAGCAGGACAATGTCCTAGAGACTGACCATGTATCATATGATCAGCGCCCAAACCCCCTTTCCACCCAAGCTAGGACCAGTGGGGACCAGGCAATGGCTCCTGATGACTCAGCAGATAGACTTATAGGCTTCCCCTAACCCCCCCCCCCCCCCTTCCTTAGCTCACAAGGATGGTGAGGTTACAGTGACCAAAGAAAGTAGAGAGTCTGAGAGGGACTCGAACCCCAATCTGACGTTCACCAGTCAGGGACCTTACCACATCGGCCACGACATCCTTAAATTTTTAGCTGTATTAACTCTGGAAGTGGACTCTGCTTAAGACGTTTATGTCCCTACTATAGTCCATTTCTTTTAGCGAGGCATATTTGCACCGACTCGCAACGGTGCCCTTTTAGCTCGGAAAAGTTTCCTGATCGCTGATTGGTTAGAATTATCTTGTCCAACCAATCAGCGATCAGGAATCTTTTCCGAGCTAAAAGGGCACCGTTGCGAGTCGGTGCAAATATGCCTCGCTAAAAGAATTGGACTATAGTATACGCGATCCCTCAAAAATGACAGTTGACTATTTAGAAAGATATGCCCACACACGCACACACATAGATTGAACCCTTTCCACAACCTCCCCTTTTCAAACTGAAAACACTCTTACCAGAGTCTGACTACTCCATTCTTCCCTATCTAGGGACGGGGTGAGACCGAGTAGTTATAATTACGGCAATGCCGCTGAGCGTGACCAAAAATAATCTATATGTATGTGTATATATATATATATATATATATACATACATACATACATACTTACATATATATATATATATATATATATATTTTACAAGGGAGATGTGGGGTTGAATTCGTTGACTCATACGCTTAGTATAATAGGACTCTGGCGATGGAAAGGGTCCTCTTTTGAACTAGAGAATAGGATCCAACTAGGGTGAATATGTAAAATGGATCTTTCATTTCGAATGGATGCGTGCTTGAAATCCGAATACCTTAACAAAATAGATCAAAAGGGTAATTGCTATGGGTAATATAGCAAATAATAAATACAAGTGTGTAGAATGTGTGTATATATTATATAATATATTCATACTATTCCACCTATGTTAAAAAGAATGTGTCTGGCTATATATATATATATATATATATATATATATATATATATATATATATATATATATATATATGAGAGAGAGAGAGAGAGAGAGAGAGAGAGAGAGATGAGAGAGAGAGAGATGCCTTGTCCCAGTTGGTACAGCATCACACTATACCAGAACCAAAATGAAATGCTGCCAAGCGTGTTCGTGGCTCAGGTGCAGCACACTTTTTACGTAAAATCCAATCTGTCATTTCCCTTCACACCCGAAATATTTTATTG
>NC_090731.1:165703860-165716953 GCF_036898095.1 Palaemon carinicauda | reverse complement strand
CCTTCAAAAGCATATATTTCACGCAATGCTATTAACGACGTGGAGCTTCAAAGAAATTAAAACCAAAAACATTTGAAAACAACATGGTGCTGGAGAGTTATCTATGTGTATCTGATATCAAGAAGCTCGAGGTGTTTGCTTCTCATTACTCATTATTACCAACGCAAGTAATTCTGTCGATACCAATACAGATTTCCACAACACAAATGTCAATGCTCTAACCTTTTACGTTGCAATGACTGTACTGTATTGGGATCAAAAGGTTGAACACTGATATAGGAGATATTGGTAGGCATCATACATAGAACATGTAAGCAATATGTTTCATTGCATAGGGTGTGTATATATATATATATATATATATATATATATATATATATATATATATATATATGTATTTATATATATATACACATATATATATGTGTATTTATATATACATATATATATATATATACATACATATATATATATACATACATATATATATACATATATATATATATATATATATATATATATATATATAAATATATATATATATATATATATATATATATATATATATATATAATATATATACACATATATACATCTGTGTGTATGTAGTATACTAATATCTTCATTACAAGCTAAGCTACAAACCTAGTTGGAAAAGCAGGATGCTATAAGCCCAAGGACTCCAACAGGAAAAAATAGCCCTGTGTGGAAAGGAAATAAAGAAATAAACAAACTACCCGAGAAGTAATGAACAATCAAAATAAAACATTCCAAGAACAGCAACAACACCAAAAGAGATCTGTATGTTTATATACAATATATATATATATATATATATATATATATATATATATATATATATAGAGAGAGAGAGAGAGAGAGAGAGAGAGAGAGAGAGAGAGAGAGAGAGAGAGAGAGCAGAAGAAAATGCCTGTATGAACAGTGTCATTCCAGGCGTTCCACCCGAACGGATGCTGTCCAAAAACAGGGTCTAAACGCCCAGCGGCCCAGAGAACATGAATAATAGCGCGCAAGCGTGCTTGGCCTCTCGGCCTTCCACAGTCCGGTTTTACATAATATGACTTCACTCCAGCGACCTCCATATCCATCGACGAGGAATATTCTAACGGGAAAGGTGACAGGGCGGTATTTTAACGTTGGACCTGGTGCAGCATTTGTTGGTATGAGATTAATATTATTATTATTATTATTATTAATATTATTATTATTATTATTATTATTATTATTATTACTTGCTAAGCTACAACTCTAGTTGGAAAAGCAGGATGCAATAAGCCCGGGGGGCCCAACAGGGAAAATAGCCCAGTGAGGAAAGGAAACAGGAAAAAATAAAATATTTCAAGAAAAGTTACATTAAAGTATATATTTTCTATATAAACTATAAAAACTTTAACAACAAAAGTGGAAGAGAAATAAGACAGAATAGTATGCCCGAGTGAAAAAGTGTAAGGTTTGCCACAGATATAAACTAAATATTAATTCACTGTATTTTATTTCATGTTGCTTGTATTAACAAAGGAATAACTTTATTTCCGTGTCAATGCCAATATATACTTTTATTGGTGTCGTAATTAAGTAAGCTATGATGAAGAAAATCAAACTCTTTTTAAAACCCAACGAGAATTAATTAACAATTTCTCATAGAAACTCAGGAATCATGGTATGAATTCATGAAAAATCCTAACATTATATCTAGAATACATCTAAAAATACAACTCTAGGGCTGTATCTTACCTAATAATAATAATAATAATAATAATAATAATAATATTAATAATGTAAAATCGTGAAAGGTTTTCCGTCTACAATTCTAATGAAAATCAAATAACGAAGTTGAAATCATCTTAAAAAGATACTTATCTCATTAGCAAAAACTTCACGAATTATCAACTATCAGTTGCCAAACAGCTTTTAATCTCCACAACAGACAAATATACGACTAAAGACTGTTGTTATGAAAGTGAGAAAGTGAACTTTATGAAAGAAATGTCTACCATTAAGGTTAAAAGACCTTTCGGCAGAAGAAGAGCTCAAGTTTAGAGTGTAAGTTTAAATGACACATCATGGCAGCTATCTTCAGAACATTGTTAATTTCTGGCATTTTTCGTGTCTTCTTAAACATATTCATATAAAATAAGGGTAAGATGTAAAATAACTTTAAAAGGAAAGAGGAAAAAAATAGAAATATTAATATCGAATACTGGCTAGTACAGTGGTGAAGCGTTCGCCTAGCATTTGCATGGCAGCAGATCGATCTCTGTCCGGGACCACGAGTTTAAGCTGTTTACTGGGGAGGATACTGCTGTGGTTGGCCACCGCTGTGGTGGGTTGGGATTGTCAAGCTGACGTTCTGGTGTGCATCTATTTTGGTTATACTGGAACTGAAACCAGAAACCTTTCCATTTAGTCCACATAAGGAAAAGAAAATACTCTGGTATGACTGAACCTTCTTTCCCCTGGTTTATTTAACGCCGGGGTTCAATATGTATCTGGGTCAAGCAGTTGATTAATGAATTAGTAATAATGCATTTTTATGTCGATCATTTTCTTCGAACGAATAAAAAAATAATTTCGATACCGAAATTTATCAATTAAACAAAAAAGAATGCCCCTTTGTTCTTTCCTTCTCCCTGCAATCTCTCTATTCAGCAGTTAATTCTAATAGTAAGGCCTTCTCCATCATGAGTCTCAATACTACAAGGTACTCTAGAAGTTTTATTCCAGCTGTAACCAAGTTTTGGAATGATTTTCCTAATCGAGTAGTTGAATCAGTAAAACTTCAAAAGCACAAACTTGCAGCAAATGTTTTTATGTTGAACAGGCTGACATAACTTTTTTTATAATTCATATATAAAATATCTTTTAATGTTGCTAATATTTTCAAAATATTTAATTTTTATTGTTCATTACTTCTTATATTGTTGGACATCAAAGAGCGCAGAACAACAGCACTTATAAAATGACCTCCGGCTCTCCGACTAGACATTTCATACAACATTTCAGCATAAAATGACTTTTACAACTTAACGCAGTCACCTTCATGTTCTCTGGATCTGACGTTTACGTCCATAACCCCCGTCCAAGAGTATGTCGTTTACCCTAATGATCAGGGTAAATGTGACTCTGCGTCTTCCAAACTTGTTGAAAAGATATATAGAAAAAAATTGCAATGTATAAAAGCAACATGATTATTTTTAGCTGCTTTTAAGTTGCATGTTTACAGGGTTGCCAGGTTGGCCTTTTTTGAGCCAAAAAAAAAACACCTCCAAATCTGGCCTTTTTTCGTGCTAAATACCTAAATTAAGCCTTTTTGAAATTAGCCTTAAATGCTATATTTTCGGCCTTTTTCTACTATTAGGTTGGCCTTTTAAAGCTGCAGTTGATCAGACGTTGGCTTTTTCTCATTTGGAAAACCTGGCAACCCTGCATGTTTATGAGATTGGAAACGAATGGAAATATCCTCATCGATATTCATGAGTACATGAAATGGATGATAACAAAATCAAAGGAAATGCGAATTATAGAAAAATCAATGAAAATTAACAAGAGATCTGCAAAAGACCAGAAAGAGAAGAATAATGCCTAATGAAGCAAAAGAAGGTGATGTACAGTTGGCTTCATTCATTCCAGTACACTGGCGTGTTCTTAGCTTCCCATGAAGTGTACTGGAATTAATGCAGAGGTTGCTGTGGCCTGATTGGTAACGTCTCTGCCTGGCGTTTGCCGGACGGGGGTTCGAGTCCTGCTCAGACTCGTTAGTGCCATTAGTGTCTGCAACCTTACCATCCTTGTGAGCTAGGGTTGGGGGGTTTGGGGGAGCCTATAGGTCTATCTGCTGAGTCATCAGCAGCCACTGCCTGGCCCTCCCTGGGACTGTGATGTGGATGATCACTGTAGCCTATGTTCCCGTAATACCATGAAATGTATCGTGTCAGTGATTAAAGCTAACATAAAATCTGGCAAGCATAAATTATCATAAATGTTAGTGCCATGTGCTTGCCACTCACATAAACCAAGCGGGAGCACTGTGCGAGCTAGGTGCGAAAAATGCCGACGGTGAGTTACAATGCGTGTCAGTACTCAACTAATGCGTAAACAAGTAGTGCCTTTGCTATTCCATACGTACCAATGCGTAAACAAGTAGTACAAGTAGTACTATTGCGTACCAATGCGTAAACAAGTAGTGCCTTTGCTATCAAATACGTACCAATGCGTAATCAAGTAATACTATTGCGTATCGATGCGTGCCAATGCGTAAACAAGTAATGCCTTTGCTATTTAATACATACCGATGCGTAAACAAGTAGTACCATTGCATATCAATACGTGCACAATTCGTAAACAAGTAATACCATTGCGTATCAATGCGTACCAATGAGTAAACAAGTTCTGCCATTGCGTATGAATGCGTAAATTAGTGGTGCCATTGCGTATCAATGCATACCAATGTTTTAACAAGTTCTACCATTGCGTTCGAATGCGAAAACAAATAATGCCATGCGTATCAATACGTACCAATGCGTAAACAAGTTCTGCCAATGCGAATCAATGCGTAAACAAATAATGCCATTGCGTATCAATACGTACCAATGCGTAAACAAGTTCTGCCATTGCCTACGAATGCGTAAACAAATAGTGCCATTGCGTATCAATACGTACCAATGCGTAAACAAGTTCTGCCAATGCGAATCAATGCATAAACAAGTAGTGCCATTGCATATCAATGAGTACCAATGCGTAAACAAGTTCTGCCAATGCCTACGAATGCGTAAACAAATAGTGCCATTGCGTATCAATCCGTACCAATGCGTAAAAGTTCTGCCATTGCTTACGAATGCGTAAACAAGTAGTGCCATTGCGTATCAATATGTAAAGTTCTGTTATTGCGTACGAATGCGTAAACAAGTAGTGCCATTGCGTCTCAATACGTACGAATACGGCCTACTTTTGGCCACGCATTGCGTACACCGTGTATTACGTATAATGCTCTACTGTGCGTTCCACATAAATGGCATGTCTTTCCAAGATGCATTGCGCAAATTGTGTGAACAAAAATCATGCAAGTGTCGATGTGGCTAAAAATTTACTAGACGTCTATATTTTCCGTCCATGAATATATATTACATGTGATATCTTTTCATTTTTTGATGGACAGTTCCATCCTGTTCGTAAAACTAAGCATGCAGTTAATTCTAATAGTAATGCCTTCTCCATCATGAGTCTCAATACTACAGGGTACTCTAGAAGTTTTATTCTAGCTGTAACCAAGTTTTGGAATGATTTTCCTAATCGGGTAGTTGAATCAGTAGAAATTTAAAAGCTCAAACTTGCAGCAAATGTTTTTATGTTGAACAGGCTGACATAAGTCTTTTTATAATTTATATATAAAATATCTTTTAATGTTGCTAATATTTTCAAAATATTTAATTTTTATTGTTCATTACTTCTTATAATATTTAATTACTTCCTTTCCTCACTGGGCTAATTTTCCCTGTTGGAGCCTTTAGGCTTAAAGTATCTTGCTTTTCCAACTAGAGTTGTATTTTAGCTATTAATAATAATAATAATAATGATATCTTATGTGGCACTATATTTGGTATGTAAAGATTAAAGAAATGGCGATCTTTGAAAAGAATGTTTATGCATTCTTGCGTGTTTTGGTATCTTTTACCTCATGACAGATTCAGGTCTACAATACTTCGAAATGATAATTGTCTTAATAGAAAAAAAAACATATACATTATGATATGAAACTAAAGTTAGACGCCGTTAACAGAAACATGAATATTTAGTTTAATTTCTCTGTTGACAACGTATACGCTGGAATCATGTACAGTTGGCTTCATTAATTCCGGTGCACTTCATGGGAAGCAAAGAAGACGTCTGTATCGAAAAAAAAAAAAGTATTTGCTTCATTACACTTGGTAAAAATCGTATACATTATGATATGAAATTAAAGTAAGACACCGTTAACACAAACATGAATATTTGGTTCAATTTCTCTTTTGACAACGTATACGCAGGAATCATGTACAGCTGGCTTCATTAATTCCGGTGCACTTTATGGGAAGCAAAGAAGACGTCTGTATCGAAAAAAAATGTTATTTGCTTAATAGCACTTCGTAAAATTAATAAAAATGCTTTTGATCACGTGTTTACAAGCTCAGCTACTTCATTTTACAAGCAGCGTTGATAAAATTTTCTATTTTCCTAAATACGACGTTACTTGCTACAATATACAAGTGGTCAACGTCTTCTTAGCTTCCCATCAAATGTACCGGAATTATTGAGGCCAACTGTACAAAGACAATTATCTTGTTATCCGCAAGTTTTCTCTTGGTAAACTTGGTATTATTGTATAGGGCAAAAGAAAAAAATTATAAAAAAGATACGAAAGGAAAGGAAAAATATAAAAGAATAGATACGAAAGGAAAGGAAAAATAATGAAAAAGATACGAAAGGAAAGGAAAAATATAAAAGAATAGATACGAAATGAAAGGAAAAATATAAAAGAATAGATACGAAAGGAAAGGAAAAATATAAAAGAATAGATACGAAAGGAAAGGAAAAATATAAAATAGATACGAAAGAAAAGGAAAAATATAAATGAATAGATACGAAAGGAAAGGAAAAATATAAAAGAATAGATACGAAAGGAAAGGAAAAATATAAAAGAGTTGATATGAAAGGAAAGGAAAAATATAAAAGAATAGATACGAAAGGAAAGGAAAAATATAAAAGAATAGATACGAAAGGAAAGGAAAAATATAAAAGAATAGATACGAAAGGAAAGGAAAAATATAAAATAGATACGAAAGAAAAGGAAAAATATAAATGAATAGATACGAAAGGAAAGGAAAAATATAAAAGAATAGATATGAAAGGAAAGGAAAAATATAAAAGAGTTGATATGAAAGGAAAGGAAAAATATAAAAGAATAGATACGAAAGGAAAGGAAAAATATAAAAGAATAGATACGAAAGGAAAGGAAAAATATAAAAGAATAGATACGAAAGGAAGGGAAAAATATAAAAGAATAGATACGAAAGGAAAGGAAAAATATAAAAGAATAGATACGAAAGGAAAGGAAAATTATAAAAGAATAGATACGAAAGGAAAGGAAAAATATAAAAGAATAGATACGAAAAAAAGGAAAAATATAAAAGAATAGATACGAAAGGAAAGGAAAAATATAAAAGAATGGTAAAAACCCGTCAAATATATACTGACTGGAAGGAAACTTATTTTTAACATGTCATACATGAATTGTGCACCGAATTCATGGTCGCACAACCTGAAAGACTGGTGGGGCAAACCCACATTGTATCATTACACAAAAATTCCAATATCATCATAATATAAAAGAAAAAAAAAAAAAAAAAAAAAAAAAAAAAAAAAAAAAAAAAAAAAAATTGTTGTTGACATAGCTGTCCTTTTCCCATAGAACAATGATGGGATTCACATGATATAAAAACCAGAACATTGATTATGTATGATAAAGAATTTATAAAAAACGAAAGCCTTGATTATCTATGATAAAGAATGAATAAAAACCAAAAAGCTTTGATTATGTACGATAAAGAATAAATAGAAAACAAAAAGCATTGATTATGTACGATAAAAAATTAAATAAAAAAACATAAATATTCATTATGCAAGATAAAAATCAATAAAAAACCAAAACCTTGATTATGTATGATAAAGAATGAATAAAAAACCAAAACCTTGATTATGTATGATAAAGAATGAATAAAAAACCAAAACCTTGATTATGTATGATAAAGAATGAATAAAAAACCAAAACCTTGATTATGTATGATAAAGAATTAATTAAAAAAAAACTAAAAAAATATTGATTATGTACGATAAAAAATTAACAAAAAAATTGATTATTTATGATAAAAAATTAAAAAAAAACAACAAAAACATTCATTATGTATGATAAAGAATGAATAAAAAAAAAACTTCGATTATGTATGATAACGAATATGCTCAGGTACAAGCGAGAAAACCATTCAACGTGAAACTTAAGAACTTGTCTGGAAACGAGAAAAACTTGTTTTCATTTAAAAAGAAAAAAAAATCCCAAATCCGTCAAGATAGTTACCTACGAAAACCAAATATGTGAAAAAGGAGTTTAGATAGTCATAACAAACTAATACAATAGAAAACCAATATTATAAACACGAATAACGATACCCAGAAATCCCAAGGATAATAAGGCTATTCACCATTTCACACTCCGTAGTCCTTGATCCTTTCCCTTTCCACAATCCTTGCAAACGACGCCAATAAAACACTGGCCAACCGGATTTTCGACGTTCAAGGACGCCTTGCAACGAGTTTGTAGTCGTTGTCAATTGCCGGAATGAAAAAGGAATACTTGTTATTTAAGTACAAGGTTACTTGTTATACGTAAATGGAGCATCCGCTTTTAAGAGATCGGTTATTGTTAAAGGATGAGGGACAAGTTTCTCTCTCTCTCTCTCTCTCTCTCTCTCTCTCTCTCTCTCTCTCTCTCTCTCTCTAAGAGATCGTTTATTGTTAAAGGATGAGGGACAAGTCTCTCTCTCTCTCTCTCTCTCTCTCTCTCTCTCTCTAAGAGATCGTTTATTGTTAAAGGATGAGGGATAAGTCTCTCTCTCTCTCTCTCTCTAAGAGATCGTTTACTGTTAAAGGATGAGGAATAAGTCTCTCTCTCTCTCTCTCTCTCTCTCTCTCTCTCTCTCTCTCTCTCTCTCTCTCAGAGATCGTTTATTGTTAAAGAATGAGGATAAGTCTCTGTCTCTCTCTCTCTCTCTGAGATCGTTTATTTTTAGAGGATGAAGGATAAGTCTCTCTCTCTCTCTCTAAGAGATCGTTTATTGTTAAAGGATGAGGGATAAGTCTCTCTCTCTCTCTCTCTCTCTCTCTCTCTCTCTCTCTCTCTCTCTCTCTCTCTCTCTCTCTCTCTCTAAGAGATCATTTATTGTTAAAGGATGAGGGACAAGTCTCTCTCTCTCTCTCTCTCTCTCTCTCTCTAAGAGATCGTTTATTGTTAAAGGATGAGGGATAAGTCTCTCTCTCTCTCTCTCTCTCTCTCCTCTCTCTCTCTCTCTCTCTCTCTCTCTCTGAGATAGTTTATTGTTAAGGGATGAGGGATAAGTCTCTCTCTCTCTCTCTCTCTCTCTCTCTCTCTCTCTCTCTCTCTCTCTCTCTAAGAGATCGTTTAATGTTAAAGGATGAGGGACAAGTCTCTCTCTCTCTCTCTCTCTCTCTCTCTCTCTCTCTCTCTCTCTCTCTCTAATAGATGGTTTATTGTTAAAGGATGAGGGACAAGTCTCTCTCTCTCTCTCTCTCTCTCTCTCTCTCTCTCTCTCTCTATGAGATCGTTTATTGTTAAAGGATGAGGGACAAGTCTCTCTCTCTCTCTCTCTCTCTCTCTCTCTCTCTCTCTCTGAGTTCGTTTATTGTTAAAGGATGAGGTATCTCTCTCTCTCTCTCTCTCTCTCTCTCTCTCTCTCTCTCTCTAAGAGATCGTTTATTGTTAAAGGGTGAGGGATAAGTCTCTCTCTCTCTCTCTCTCTCTCTCTCTCTCTCTCTCTCTCTCTCTCTCTCTCTCTAAGAGATCGTTTATTGTTAAAGGATGAGGGATAAGTCTCTCTCTCTCTCTCTCTCTCTCTCTCTCTCTCTCTCTCTCTCTCTCTCTC
Source organism: Palaemon carinicauda (assembly GCF_036898095.1). Classification (NCBI taxonomy): domain Eukaryota; kingdom Metazoa; phylum Arthropoda; class Malacostraca; order Decapoda; family Palaemonidae; genus Palaemon; species Palaemon carinicauda. The sequence goes on along the minus strand of NC_090731.1, from coordinate 165,707,243 downwards.
CTACAGGGCATGCAACTTAGTCAAATTAGCTACATTAAATATTCAAATTTGTAGGGAAAATAATTATAAACTTTAATCCAAACTATAGGCATTATGTAAATTGCTACTCGAATTATTATGCATACTTTGGCCAGCAAACTAAAAAGTCAACTAATACAATAAGAATAACAATTTATTTGTTAGTTTTTTATGATTATTATCAATAACAATTTATTTGTTACAGTTTTTTATGATAATTATTATCAATAATTTATTTGTTACAGTTTTTATGATAATTATCATTAATAACAATTTATTTGTTACAGTTTTTTATGATAATTATTATCAATAATAATTTATATGTTACAGTTTTTTTATGATTATTATCAATAACAATTTATTTGTTACAGTTTTTTTTATGATTACTATTATTAATAACAATTTCTTTGTTACATTTTTTTATGATAAGTATTATCAACAATTTATTTGTTACAATTTCTTTATGATAATTATCAATAGCAATTTATTTGTTACAGTTTTTTATGATAATTATTATTATTAACAATTTATTTGTTACAATTTCTTTATGATAATTATTATCAATAACAATTTATTTGTTACAGTTTTTATGATAATTATTATTGCACAAAATCTCGTACCAAAAGAAATAACCCGGAACCTCCTTGCCCCCTAACAAGCTCCCAGGAGATACAAGGACCAAATAAAACAAATAAAACAAATAAAAAAATATTTTTCTTTTTTATATAGAAATAAACGAAGAGCTATAGGCTAGTCTCAGCAGCTACCTCACTGTCACTCAAGAATAGAAGGGAAAATACTCAACAAATGCCTAATGTTTCAATTCATTAATTGACTTAATACATTGAGTAACAGGAAATATATAATTTCTTAATTACCATTAATTAAAAGAGATGAAAGTACAATAGTAATAGAATAATTTATATGACATTGGTCATATATATTTGTAAGAAGGAGTAATGATATTTATGCTCTTTTGTTTTGTAACAATTACGGAGAGAGAGAGAGAGAGAGAGAGAGAGAGAGAGAGAGAGAGAGAGAGAGAGAGAGAGAGACTTTCGCTGTCACTCAAAATACTTGAACTTATTGAAGGATTGAATTCTAGTGGTTTTAGGAAAGAAATAATTTCTTAATTACCTTCAATTAATAGAAATGAAAGTACAATAGTAATAGAATAATTGACATGACATTGGTCATGCATATTAGTAAGACAATGAGTAATAATATTTATAGTCTTTTGTTTTGTAACAATTAAGAGAGAGAGAGAGAGAGAGAGAGAGAGAGAGAGAGAGAGAGAGAGAGAGGAGAGAGGAGAGAGAGAGAGAGAGAGAGTAATAATAATAATAATAATAATATTAATAATTTATTTCCAATTAATACATTGGGTATTATCAACTGTATATTAAATTGTCTAAAACATCAAATAAAAGAATACATATTTCAAAATCAAGCAAAAGGATATCTAAAAAACCTTTAGGTACATAATCAGGGCTCTTAGATAACACTGACTTACAGACAGAGAGAGAGAGAGAGAGAGAGAGAGAGAGAGATATCATGAAAAGTTGTCGATCGAACTTTCGCTGTTACTCGCAATACTGATCCTGGACGAGTGGAGTATTGAACTTTAGAATTTTTCTTCTTGTCTTAGGCAAGTTTCAGGTGTAAATACCAAGTCAAGACTATTGGAACTATTTTAGTGCGAGAGTGCGAAAATGAAAAAAAGATGCGAAACTATAGTCCATTGCTTTTAGCGATGCATATTTGCACCGACTCGCGGCGGTGCCCTTTTAGCTCGGAAAAGTTTCCGGATCGCTGATTGGTTGGACAAGATAATTCTAATCAATCAGCGATCAGGAAACTTTTCCGAGCTAAAAGGGCACCGCCGCGATTCGGTGCAAATATGCATCGCTAAAGGAAATGGACTATAGATGAATTGAATCACAAATGAAACAAATCAAGAAAATTCTTTTTCCTGTACGAGAGAATTGGAAATAAAAGACCCATATGTTCAGTAGAGAAGCATAAGTTTGTGGAATGAATCAAACTTAACAGTTAACCAACACGTCAACGTCTGGGTGAGCATGGTGGAATAAATCAAACTAAACAGTTAACCAACGTCTAAAAACACATCATCTTTATGTTTTTATCCTAAGATATGGAAGAAAATTGCCCCAATCTACCTGAGGAACTGCTTATGGAAAGGTGTCAAGAATAATTAGCAAATAATGGCTTCTTTAACTCGTGCGTGGTTAAGATGGTAATCATGACGAAAGTGGTGAGGATTTCTGTTGAAATTAAATATAATTGATGTAATTATATTTCTGTTTTTCTGACATGATGAATACATATATAAAAACATATCTACATTCCAGTCATATTACAAGGAAAATGACGTGTATTGTGTACTGATAAAACTATTCAGCATTATTAGCTTCCTATTAAAAGTACAAAATAATACTCAAATATGTCTAAGGAAATTTTCGATATTTATTTTGTGTCCCACCCATTCCCAACAGATTGTTAAATATCATAATGGTAAAAAACTGGTCCGACCGGTTATTCTTTTGATAAAAAACATAAAAGGGAATTAAATCCATAAAAAAAGAAAAATATAAATCCAAGATAAAGGATGAACAAGACTAGCAAAGGCCATTCAGCGATTATGCCTTCATGTACCTACACTGACCAAAAAAAAAAAAAAAAAAATAATAATATAATACCTACACTGACCAAACATAGAAAGAAACAAGAGAATACATACACTGACCAGACACAAAGAAACAATCCCTTGTGCAGACAAACAAACAAACAATCAAACCCCAATCAAGCCTAACTGGCTTTTGCAAAAGTGAAGGTGTGGTTGCGGCAATAATGGGCAATTACTCAGAGGCTCGGCGAGTAAACGCCGAAATGTGGTTAGACAAACAAGGCATTGGATGCAAACGGCCATTTAATTGCTGGCCTTTCTTTTTTTCTACCTTCGGACGAGTAAGGACGGATACATATTTTTTTTTTTAATTTGAACCACCATGGGCCGGCAATGGGGCCTGGGAGGGGGGGGGGGGGGGCATTCAGAGAAAGGCATGGTGAAGCTCACCCTAATTAGAATCTGCCATTTAAAGGTTTAAAGACCGCTCATGAATGGCGGAGGTAAGGGACAGTGACGTTGCCCTATCGAGCAGGATAATGCCCTAGAGACTGACCATATATCATATGATCAGCGCCCAAACCCCCTTTCCACCCAAGCTAGGACCAGTGAGGACCAGGCAATGGCTCCTGATGACTCAGCAGATAGACCTATAGGCTTCCCCTAACCCCACCTTCCTTAGCTCACAAGGATGACGAGGTTACAGTGACCAAAGAAA
>NC_090731.1:165668860-165683860 GCF_036898095.1 Palaemon carinicauda | reverse complement strand
GCTAGAAGCCTAAGAGCTCGGTAAAATAGCCCAGTAAGGAAAGGAAATAATGATATAATTTAAATAAACGATATGAAAAATAATTAAAAATTAATAGAATATTTTACAAACAGCAACAACATCAAAACAGATATTTCACATATAAACTATAAAAAAGGAAAAAGTTCTTAGTTTGGTCCGATTCTAATTTAAAATCTAATCGTTTTTAAGATTCTTCTTAAAAAACGTTAATTAAGAAAATCAATTGTAAATTAGGTTACTGAGAAGAACAACTGATTTCGCGATATCAAAAGATATAAACTTATCTCTATTTGCTAATCTCTAGAATTCCGCGTAAAATCAAGTTTCGAAACGACCTTATCTTGAAAAATGAGGCGCTATATTATATGGAGAGTTCAAATTGGGAGGAAAATTAGAGCTGTTTTCAGCCATACTCGGTTCCCTTTGTAGCACAAGAAGGAAAACATTTGCTAAGGGTTTCTAATCTTGGCTCTGTAAGGATAAGGATAAGGATAAGGATAAAGAAAAGATAAAGTCTAAGAAAAGAATATCAAAAAAACATTTCCTGTTTCCTTGGAAGACTGTATAATTTTGTCTCTCTCCCTCTCTCTCTCTCTCTCTCTCTCTCTCTCTCTCTCTCTCTCTCTCTCTCTCTCTCTCTCTCTGAGCTATTGCGGGCGATCATTAATTTCTAAAATTGATATGATGTTTCATTTATGAATACAAATATACACAAACTAGCGCACACACATTTATAAATAAACAAATTAATATACATATACACACATACATATATATACTGTATATATATACATATATGTATATACTTGCTGTCGGTCTCGTCAGGATAAATGGGGAGAGTTGCTGCCTGGTAGAGCCAACCGAGTGTAAAAACAGTGGCCAAAACTAAATAATGAATCTCAAGTCAACAAAAGAACGCAATAGGGCTAGGGTGTAACCCTTAAGAAAGCTCTACAGTATTCTCTTAAAGCAGTGAGAAATATGCAAAGTCACGACTGCGGCTAAAGAAGTTAGTGAGAAGTGAGGATTGGAAAAAAAAAGCAAAATTGGAAATTGGTATGTTGGTCGTCTCATAAGAAAGGGAAGAGAATTGGTTGTCATCATGCAGAGGAAGAAAATTATGACTAAATGGAAAGGGAAGAGTGCAAGAAAGCCTGGGGAAGAATATAAGGTTTGCAACCCCAAGGAAGATACAAGTGGAAACGGTGTAGGAATTACTGTCCAAGAGAATTTCACACATATCCAGCGTATTAGTGACAGGTTCATGGGTTTAAAGTTGTTGAAAGATAAAAAAAGTATAGCCCATCATCTCGGCTACTGGGCTACTTTCCCTGTTGGAGCCCTTGGGGATGTAGCATCCCGCCTTTCCAACTAGGATAATAACACACACATCAACAAGGGTGTAGTGAAGAAGAGGAGGAGGAATTCAGAGGGACATTGGAAGAATAAACAGAAAAAATTCCAAGAAGTGAACTAACGTGTTATTCTATTTCTCTGTATAAAATCGTTCATCAGACCTTTAAATCTTTAAAATACATGTCACTAACCATGTGTTTCATTCACATGAAGAGCAATGGTCATTTTGTTTTGCCTCATTAAAATTCTAATCTATAACGAAAGTTGTTTCTATCTTTGATGAAACAGGTGATACACAGCATTATGCCGCAAGTATCACACCAGAAATGAAAGAAGAATGTGATCGTTGCCAGGCAACGGAGGGGGCTTAGAAAAACAGTTTCCAGGGAGAAATATCTAAGCTTAGGATTGAATACAGAGAGAGAGAGAGAGAGAGAGAGAGAGAGAGAGAGAGAGAGAGAGAGAGAGAGAGAGAGAGAGAGATAATTATGGCATCTTCAAACTCTTTGGTAAACAAACGACATACATGATCATAACCATTGAAACTACACAGTAAGTACTGCAAGAAAGAGAGAGAGAGAGAGAGAGAGAGAGAGAGAGAGAGAGAGAGAGAGAGAGAGAGAGAGAGAGAGAGCTCTATAATCATGGTATCTTTAAACTCTTTGGTAAGCATACGACATAGATTATCATAACCATTGAAGCTACACAGCAATACTGCAAAAGACAGAGAGAGAGAGAGAGAGAGAGAGAGAGAGAGAGAGAGAGAGAGAGAGATCTATAATCACGGTATCTTTAAACTCTTTAGTAAACATATGACATAAATGATCACAACCATTGAAGATAAACAGCGATTACTGCAATAGAGAGAGAGAGAGAGAGAGAGAGAGAGAGAGAGAGAGAGAGAGAGAGAGAGAGAGAGAGAGAGATCTATAATCACGGTATCGTCAAACTATACTCTTTTTCCAACATACGACATACATGATCATAACCATTGAAGCTACACAGCAAGTACTGCAAAAGAGAGAGAGAGAGAGAGAGAGAGAGAGAGAGAGAGAGAGAGAGAGAGAGAGAGAGGGAGATCATAATCACGGTATCTTCAAACTCTACTCTTTTTCAAACATACGACATACACGACTATAACCATAACCATAGAAGATAAACACCTAATACTAAAATTATCCGTACAACCTAATATTAATTATTCTCAAGAATATCGTATAGGTCTAGATAACAGCCAAATGTTATTTCCAGATGATGACTTTAAGGTTTCAAACCTCGAGAAACACAAGGAAAGATAAATATCCAAAAGGATTTTGTTAAAAGTTGAGACTTTTTTCTGAATGATCAATGACTAAGCCAAATTTTTTTATATTTTCCTGTATGACTAGTATAATATTGTCAAAAAATAAAATACATACAAATATATAAGGAATAAAAAGCCCTTCCAAATCATTTTGAAAAACAATATGTAACTTCAATATTTCTAAATGATAAAAGATTCCAGAAATCACCAAATGTTTTTTGCCAAATGTTCCATTATAAGGAAAGTAATAAAATCACCTACGTTTATCAACGCACCCACCCATCCGTGTACAACAACTTTCTATTAAAGGCTTAGTACATTTAATACGAGTCCCATTTTTCAATAAAACCACAAAAGAGAAACTCAAGTGTTACTGAACTACTTTCGTTGCTGGTTTTCAAACTTCCAGTGTTTTATGTATGGTGCAAAATGATTTACTTAGATACTCATTAACCAATTTTATCACTTTCACGTGCATGTTCTAAATTTGCGTTTAACAGATGTAGGTTTTGATATATATTCCTAAGCTAGAGAGTTATGGGGTCCTTTGACTGGCCAGACAGTGCTACATTGGATCTTTATCTCTGGTTACGGTTCACTTTCCCCTTGCCTACACATACACCGAACAGTCTGGCATATTCTTTACAGATTCTCCTCTCTCCTCATACACCTAACAATACTGAGATTACTAAACAATTTTTCTTCACCCAAGAGGTTAACTACTGCACTGTAATAGTTCAGAGGCTACTTTCCTCTTGGTAAGGGTAATAGAGACTCTTTAGCTGTGGTAAGCAGCTCTCCTAGGAGAAGGACACTACAAAATCAAACCAGTGTTCTCTAGTCTTGGGTAGTGTCATAGCCTACGTACCATGGTCTTCCACTGTCTTGGGTTAGAGTTCTCTTGCTTGAGGGTACAATCGGGCACGCTATTCTATCTAATTTCTCTTCCTCTTGTTTGGTTATCATCTTTATAGTTTATATAGGAAATATTTATTTAGAACTATTTTCCCTGTTGGGGTCCCTGGGCTTATAGCATCATGCTTTTCCAACTAGGGTTGTAGCTTAGCAAGTAATAATAATAATAATAATATTTTCTATACAAAGATGAAATCTTAAACTAATAAGAATCCCTTTACCTAAGATGTGTGTCCGTTATTCAGAAACAAACACAGTTAAATTAGCATTAACACCAAAACAATGACGATAAAAAAATAACGTCTTATGACGAATTTGGTGATTTGCTACTTTGCAAAAATTGCCTGTCACTTAAGACCCAAAAATAGTGAAAAATATTCATTACCATAATATACCCCAAAGGTAATACAGACTTTAAATTAAGTTATCTTGATTTCCTAACATAACTTAGCCTAACCCAACCAAATCTAATCTAACCAAACCATACCAAGCCAAACCAAACCTATCCTCCCCTAACCTAACCTGACCAAACCTAACCTAACCTGACTCACATATTTGCAAGGTTCCAACATTTACAACCACCCGTAACAACTTAAATATGTCCAAGTCAGCAGTTTACTTTCGGGCCATTCCTAATGCTAGATTTTTGGGGGGTTACTTCAAGTAATCTGCCTCTGTTGATACAGGTGAAATGGCAGCAAAATCAAGGGCGATTCTCGTCAAGTGATTGACACCTGACAGGACTTCATATAGTTAAAAGGTATGAACATAATTCACGAAATTTTAATACATAACCTCACTTTAAAAAATCAAAGTTTGAAGTAATTATCTATGCAATTTTGACTAGAATCACATCAATTGTAAATTTCTTTATGAAAAAAGGTAAGCAAGACTGTCAGACAATTGACCATTTGACAGTTGAACACGCTGTTAGTAGGAGACTGACCGCTAAGGCATGTAATAAACACAAGTAAAGTAGTCTTCGAGGAAATAAAGTTTAATATCAAAATTTTAAAGGGAATATATATTCATGATTGAAAGACCGTAGAAATTCATCCGTTATAAAACCAGCAAAGTAATGGTCTTAGTTTTGAAAGGCATCGCAGTACTATATATATATATATATATATATATATATATATATATATATATATATATATATATATATATATATATGTATATATATATACATATATATACATATATATATACATATATATACACACACACACACACACACATATATATATATATATATATATATATATATATATATATATATGTATATAAGCAAAATTATTTTCATAGGGTACAGAGAAATACAAAACGCCTAAATGCTTTAACAGCTTTAAAGACAGAAGAATATTGGTTATCAAATTCATAAAGTATGTTTTAAGGACTTCGAAGCGTTCACATAACTGCAAACATATGGCACTGAAAACTCCCACAGACAGTTTTCTTAACGATGCAATAAAATCTCGAATGTGAAAGAGTACGTTTGTCACTTGAAATTGCAGTGATAAATGGAAATCTCCAAGGAAGAAAAATTCGGCGAAAGGTGTTGCCTTCAGATGAAAACCTAAAATGAATTAAACTTTCATATCAGTTATAATGTTGGAATAGCATTGGATTAAAGGTGTTATGCTTCTCTTGCAAACCTATTACAGACCTTTGATCAAATTCCTCAGGATTTTTAAAAAAATATAAACATGAGTTTCCTACCCTAGAAAATCTTGTGATCATAAACACACTGAAGGAAAATAAAATCTTTATCACTAGAGGAGTTGGACGACCCCTCCCTAACTGGCTGGGGACAATGAAGCGCGAAGTAAGGGATGATGAATGGGGAAGTATTGGATTAAAAGCTCAAGATAGAGACGACTGGCGAAATCTAACCGAGGCCTTTTACGTCAATAGGCGTAGGAGGAGATGATGATGATGATCATGTGATTGGCGTATGAAGAACAGCACATCTATCTCTTTATAAGTTTATATATTAAATATCTGTTTTGATGTTGTTAATGTTTCTAAAATATTTTATTCATTGATAATTATTTCTCATGTCGTTTATTTATTTCCTTATTTCCTTTCCTCACTTGGCTATTTTTCCTTGTTGGAGCCTTGCCTTGGGCTTATAGCACCTTGCTTTTCCAACAAGGGTTATAGCTTAGCTAATAATAATAATAATAATAATAATAATAATAATAATAATAATAATAATAATAATAATATTCCTTTGTTCGAAATAATAAAACTGAATCAAGACTTCGTCTGTTTACTGTTTGTCTTTACTGTGGGATTCAAGGAAAAAAAGGAATTTAAATTTAGAAAAGGGCCACAAAGATTGCAGAATTCCATTGAGACAGTGAGTGACAGAGCCATTTAGTTCAAGTAAAGGAGGAACTGTTAAGTCTACACCAAACAGTGCAGATTTAAGATCTCTTTTGGTTGGCTCAGCCTTCTTTGTTAGCAAAAGAAGTTCTGCAGCGAGAGGAATAACTTAATACTTGTGCATCAAGAGAGGATTTTTCACGCTGATATATGTAACTTCGAAGTGAATTTCTCAGAAGACCCTGCGGTAAGTCGAGATAATTTCCAAAAATGAAGGCTCAGATATCAAAAATACATTTGATTTATCAAAAATACATTTGATTTATGAAAAATACATTTGATGGCTCAGATATCAAAAATACATTTGATTTATCAAAAATACATTTGATTTATCAAAAATACATTTGATTTATCAAAAATACATTTGATTTATCAAAAATACATTTGATTTATCAAAAATACATTTGATTTATCAAAAATACATTTGATTTATCAAAAATACATTTGATTTATCAAAAATACATTTGATTTCAAAACGAGTGATAGTGAAAATAACTAATACAACAACAACAACAACACAAAAACAACAACAACACAAAAACAAAAACAACAACAATAATAAACGACAACAATGATATAATAATGATAATAATCACTACTACGTCAAAAAATTAGTCATTATCCATATGTCACTTAAACACCTCCTTCAGCACACGACTGAACATACCGTAATATTAGCTATCCCTGGAATCGTCCAAAAGCGTTGGTAATGTACTTTTTAAACCAACGTGGGTTCCATTTGCAACTCGGAAAACGAAATATATTTTCCTAGTGAATGCGATCCGTCAAAAATAACGGTTAAATATTTAGAGAGATGTGCACACACGCACAAGCTACCAACTCTCATTAGGGTATGACCGAGTAATTAAGGCGTCTGGCAATACCATTGAGCGAGACCGGAATTATATATATATATATATATATATATATATATATATATATATATATATATATATATATATATATATATATTTATATATATTTATATATATATATATATATATATATATATATATATGATAAAGTTTTGTACATTTAAACGTGTTTTTCATGTTCAAATAAGCCATACATTTTTTATACTTTAATGTCTGGATTCTCTTAACGACCTCGTGGCCAAGTGGTTTAGTCACTGTCTATACAAGCTTGCCCGACCAGGGTTCGATTCCCGGCCGGTCACAAGCTCTTGTCTTTCTGTGATTTCGCCTATGGCTCTGATCCCGAGGTCGTTAAGAGAATCCAGACATTAATGTATCAAAAATGTATGGCTTATTTGAATATATATATATATATATATATATAAATATATATATATGTATATATATATATATATATATATATATATATATATATATATATATATATATATATATATATATATATTTTATTATATGGGGGATATTAATATCATTTAGCTATACGACGATAGAGGGAAAATTGCAAATTAGATTATTGAAATGATCGCAAAAAATATATGTGAGACCGTTTTTGTTTGTGCATCGGAAAAAAAAAATAGCATCTACTTTTCGACCGTCTTCGTGAATTCTAAGGATGGATCAAATACAAATACCTTGAGGTAAATACCTTGAGGGCAATTAAAATCTACTTACAATTTCGTTTTATATTTTCCATTTTACCGGATTCAGCTATCCGGAAAAGAAAATAATAAGGTACTAAAATTTATTTTTTTTATTAATCAAATCTCTATTTCACCAAAGTTATAACTTTTTATAGTATTGCTCAATAATTCACTCCCTTTTCATCAATACTATTATTCTATAATATAAATATACATACGAATACAAACATCCAAAAAAAGACATATATATATATATATATATATATATATATATATATATATATATATATATATATATATATATATATGTATGTGTGTGTGTGTGAGTGGAATAAGAATAAAGACCTCATTTGTATGCCTGGCTACTTGTCAGTACTACCCAATTAATACATGTATGAAATGTATGTGTGTGTGTGTATGTACATACATTACACCAAGTGATGTAGGTGTTACCCGAAATCCAAAAACAATATCTTTTAGATTTAACTTCATTTAAGTATCTCAAGGATTTTTAACGTCACATATACATAATTCTGTTATTGCATACGCCAGAGGCTCTGACAAACGTACGCAAGCACGCACACACACACTCTTTTATGTAAATAAATACACACACACACACACACACATATATATATATATATACATATACATATATATATATATATATATACATATATACATACATACACACACACATATATATATATAAATGTATATATATGCAGATACACACACACGCATATATATATATATATATATATATATATATATATATATATATACATATATATACAGTATATATATTTACACACATATATATATATATATATATATATATATATATATATATATATATATATGTGTGTGTGTATATATATATATATATATATATATATACATACATTAGAGGACTAACACTTGCAAACCACTATTCTACAACAGTGAAATAAATAACATCATAAACAAAGAATTCTCCTTATAATAAACACAGATATTTATAAAAAACGTACCAATTGAATTTTCCCTATATTCGCCTCTGTTCCACTTCTCTCATAGCAGAAGATGGAGATCCTTATAGGATATTCTCCTTCAAGTGAAATTATGCAAATATGAGATTATATTCATATCCTACATGCCTTGTGTAACGTGACCAGCATATAAGGATGCTTATTTCAAGTACTTGAAGGATCAGAGAGAGAGAGAGAGAGAGAGAGAGAGAGAGAGAGAGAGAGAAAACAAGCTTGTGTAATGTCTGAGACTTGTTTTGTTTTTTTCGTCCAGTATCTATCTTGTATAATCTCCCCTATATAATAAAGAGCAAATGTCTGGATATATATATATATATATATATATATATATATATATATATATATATATATATATATATATATTATTTCTTTCCGGTCACGCTCAGCGGCACTGCCAGATGTATAACTACTCAGTCTCTCTCTCGGGTAGAGAGGATAGGGCGTGGTCACACTCTGGTGAAAGGGGGCGGAGCCACCCCGAGAGGTACACTGTGTGCATATTTATCGAAACACATGGATGTCATTTTTGACGGGTCGCGTACAATAGTATCAGTATGTAAAGCGAACTCTAATTGTTTACCCTGTAAGTAAACATAACATCTAAAAGGAAGGACTAAACTACTGAAAAGTAACATAGCGCAAAAAAAAAAATTCAAATATCAGCAAAAGTTCATATCAGACCTAAAGTCCATATTTATTTCATATACGTAAAATAAAGTTATGACCAATTAGAGTAAAATATGGACTTAGAATTAAAATAATGCTCATTGAATCACCATGCCTTCCATTAAACAAAAAGCTGAGAAAAATAATCAGTTCTGATGAACTTTTTATCCATGTTTAGGAAGTTCTCTTGAAAATAGAAATATGTACCTTGATTAATACATCAACTATTGTAACAATTTGTGTTTTTTTTTTTTTTTTCAAAACGCTTTCACTCAAGGACATCCTTAGAGGAGAATTAAGACTACAAAGTATGACGTTAATATTTTTTAACATTTTTAAAATTTCTGCACAGTAGGCGATCCATTTCTTATTCACTGTATTGTTGCAGTGGGGATATCTTACCTAGTGAATTGGTTTGTGCATTGCCATACTCAGCAAAGCAGTAGTACAGTAGTCAGGCCCAGCAATACTAGGTTGGTTTGTTGTGAGAGATCAGACAAAAGTCTCCCACCATCACCGATCCGCAATGGCTAACGTGGTGATGAAAACTGGCCAAACCCAAGATATGAATAAGGACATGTATGAGGCCTTTGTCCTGCAGTGAACTAGAAACGGCTGCATTTGTTTTTGTTGTTGTTGCATACTTATTTGTATAAATGTAACAATTATAAACACCAATTTGCCACAATTGTTAGATATAATCACGAACTTTAATAACGGTTTTTCCCACTCCAATTATGTGGTTAGAAACATCCTTTATTACACATTTCTTTCCTCTTCTTTGCCTCTCTCTTCCGCTCCTAACCTGAACCTCCAAATTGCTCCAACTCCAGTCGGACGTCTGAATAGATTAACAACTTTTGCCGTTCGTCTAAATTATTCGTTGACCTTTCACCTGAAAATCCATGGCTTTCTCGTTGCTACCACATACGTTTTTCCTTACAATCTTCACTACATCGAACGTAGTTTCTGCTCTATACTTTCATGGGGTCCTTTGTCTGACCAGACAGTACTACATAGGATCCTTCTCTCTGGTTACAGTTCATTTTCCCCTTTGCCTACACATACACCGAACAGTCTGGCCTATTCTTTACATATTCTTCTCTGTCCTCATACACCTGACAACACTGAGATTACCAAACAATTCTTCTCTCAAGGGGTTAACTAATGCACTGTAATCAGTCAGTGGCTACTTTCCTCTTGGTAAGGGTAGAAGAGACTCTTTAGCTACGGTAAGCAGCTCTTCTAAGAGAAGGACACTCCAAAGTCAAACCAGTGTTCTCTAGTCTTGGGTAGTGTCATAGCCTCTGTACCATGGTCTTCCACTGCCTTGAGCTAGAGTTCTCTTGCCTGAGGGTACACTCGGGCACACTGTTTTCTTTTGTTTATCCTCCTCCTTGTTTTGTTAAACTTTTTATAGTTTATATAGGAAAAATTTATTTTAATAGTGTTGCTGTTCTTAAAACAATTAATCTTTTCCTTGTTTCCTTTCCTCACTGGGCTGTTTTCCCTGTTGGAGCCCCTGGGCTTATAGCATCCTGCTTTTCCAACTAGGGTTGCAGCTTAGCAAATAATAATAATAATAATAATAATAATAATAATAATAATAATAATAATAATAAGGTATAATTTGCTTTCACTTGGTTCGATAAAAGGTATTAGAAACCATCGAAAATATTGTTTTGATAGTCTTCATTATCATCATCTTCATCATCATTGTCATCACCATTTAGGTCCAACAGTCGTGGTGAATATGCATTGATAATAATAATAATTGTAATAATAATAATAATAATAATAATAATAATTATAATAATAATTATTATCATTTTAATAATAATAATAATAATAATAATAATAATTATTATTTTAATAATAATAATAATAATAATAATAATAATAATAAAAATGATAATAATAATAATAATAATAATAATAATAATAATAATATTAATAATAATTTTGATAATAATAAAAATAATAATAGAATAACTTACAGATTTTGATGAACTACAACAGGACCATGATAGCAGCCCGAAAGTTCTATGACTTCACCTAAGTTACTGAGCTTTCCTTCAAAAAAAAAAAAAAAGTATACAGTTTCTATTCATGTACGGTAGAAATTCAAGATCCGATTACCTCCAATATTTTCTCCCGTTACTGAGCTTTCCTTCAAAAAAAAAAAAAAATAAATAAATAAAAAAATTAAAAAATTAAAAAAAAATAAAAATAAATAAATAAATAAATAAAAAGTATAGAGTTTCTATTCACGTACAGTAGAAATTCAAGATCCGATTACCTCCAATATTTTCTTCCCGATTAACCTTGAACTGAATTCTCTTGTCCCAAGGCTGGAATATTCCAGCTACGCAACAATCCAATAATCAATCAGGAATAATCCTGATTAAGGTAGGGAATTATCAAATGGATATTCT
This sequence comes from Palaemon carinicauda, assembly GCF_036898095.1. NCBI lineage: Eukaryota > Metazoa > Arthropoda > Malacostraca > Decapoda > Palaemonidae > Palaemon > Palaemon carinicauda. The sequence goes on along the minus strand of NC_090731.1, from coordinate 165,672,166 downwards.
CTAGCATCAACCGCTCACACAATCCGAAATGATATTATTAACTCACATAATCTTTTGAAATCTCAGACCTTTGGCCTAGAAAATCTTTCACAGTTTAAGTAACAGAGCTTTAAAATTTGAAAATAAATAGCACCATGACGTTGACGTTGTTAATAGTCTATATAGGACATATCTATTTTGACGCTGTTACTGATTTTAGAATGATATATTGTTAATTTATTCACATCATTTATTTATATCCTTATTTCCTTTCCTCACTGGGCTATTTTTCCCTGTTGGAGCCCTTCGGCTTATAGCGTCTTGCTTTACCAACTAAGGTTGTAGCTTGGCTAGTAATAATAATAATGAGTGAAAATCTGTATAATAATTTATTTCAAACTTTGTTTTCTCGTTGAAACGAGGCTAGAAATTGTTTCCTTCGCCAAAGATGGTTATATTTCTACCTTGTGTTTATTACCTCCGCCAGCAAAGTTAGAAGGAGGTTATGTTTTCGCCCCTGTTTGTGTGTTTGTAATGTGTGTGTTAGTGTTGTTTTTGAATAGCTTCCTGGCCATAATTTTAATTGTAGAGTAATGAAAATTGCAGGGATTAACTTTCATGTAAAAAGCTGGAAATTATAAAATTCTGGAAGGTCAAGGTTACGGTTAAGCAAAATATCCAATTCACGTAATCAGACATATGTTTGGACATCGTTGCCACACACACTTCAAACTTGGTTCATATTTGAGTGTATGAAAATCCACGCCAATTAATACATGTTATAGTCAAATGTCAAGGTCAAGGTCGAGCAAGAGGTCCAGAAATATGTTGCCGTGGCGGAGGTCTGCGCTCTACTGAGTGCCCCTCTAGTTTATCTATTTAAATGTATGTTTGTTTGTTATCAGGATTACGTTAAAACTTCTTGCCGGATTTTCACCAAATGTTAACAACGGATAATCATTATGCGCAAACCCCAAAATTCACTGCTTAACAAATACCCAAAGAGTAATTAACTGAGATTACCATTACCCGCCCACCTCACAAAGAAGTCGAACCTGGGCCCTATCGCTTAAGGTGAGTTTATTACTGATTATAGCAATAAAATAAAAAATATAACAAGAAAGGTCAAATCTCAACCGAAGAAGAAGAGACCTGGAGTCAACTTTCTCCCAAACATCTTATATAAATCGATTTCAATCCTTCGACCGAAGAAATCCGAATACAGATTTTAATGAAGAAATCTAAGAAGCCTTGATCATGATGGAGTTCCTGGGGTTACGGAATTGGGGGGGGGGGACTAACCCCCCTGAGAACCTAATGTATGATCTATAAACATTTTGATTGGGGTCTGACGTTCGTCAGTAGTAAAATCGAGGGTGGTAATTCTAGTAGCACATAATTAAATTTCTTTTATTAATAGATATCATTAAGATAATCAAGTAACACTAATATCACGATTTCATTAATGGAATCCTAAAAGAACTATAAGTTTGTTGTACTCACTAACGTTTCTCTCTCTCTCTCTCTCTCTCTCTCTCTCTCTCTCTCTCTTTAACATCAATCTACCTGTATGTAATATGCTGTAGCTAATTCTTAAAGAAGGAAAGTTCATCTTTAAACAGATCACATATACAGAAACAAAAATTACGGTAAATACTCTAGAATAATATGCAAGACGCGTTCTTTAAAGTAAAAATGACACTCTTAAAAGCAACATAAAAATTAAAGACATAAATTTTTTCTGAATATTTTCAATTCATCTTTCACTATGGAAAATTTTACCAGTTCAAAATTAGAATATAAAACAGTTACTGAAGTTGAAAGCTGCTTTCTCTCTCTCTCTCTCTCTCTCTCTCTCTCTCTCGCACACACACACGCAGCCCACCCTCGCCCGTTATCCACCACAGATGAAGCTTCATAACGCTGAATCCCCTACTGCTGCTACCTCCGCTGTCATCCAAAGCACCGGAGGAAGCAGCAGGGCCTACCGGAACTGCGTCACAATCGCTCGCCATTCATTCCTATTTCGAGCACGCTCTCTTGCGTCTCTCACATCTATCCTCCTATCACTCAGAGCTTTCTTCACTCCATCCATCCACCCAAACCTTGGCCTTCCTCTTGTACTTCTCCCATCAACTCTTGCATTCATCACCTTCTTTAGCAAACAGCCAGTTTCCATTCTCTCAACATGGCCAAATCACCTCAACTCATTCATATCCACTCTAGCTGCTAACTCATTTCTTACACCCGTTCTCACCCTCACTATATATATATATATATATATATATACACACATATATATATATATTTATATATATATACATATATTTAGTGAGGGTGAGAACGGGTGTAAAAAATGAGTTAGCAGCTAGAGTGGATATGAATATATATATATATATATATATATATACATAAAACAAGACACTTACTCTTTATTATATAGGGGAGATATGTACATCGGTTCGACCTGTGTTTGGTTGTGTGTGTATGAGTGTGTATCATTGTATGCCACTGCGTATGTTTCTGTATATGCGTATATAGTCTACCGAGCTGATCACCTAGTTCTGCGCAACGCCTCCTCCCTGTTGGACTCGTGTTCCTTCAGGCGTAAAAACTGTAATATCTTCTTCCACATGTAAAATTCCATCTTCCTTGTGTACGCTGGAAATGACACTTTTCTCATTTATTCAGAATGTCAGTGAATAAATATATTAAAATCATTCTTTCGTAACAAAGAACACCGTTAAGAATATTCAATCGAAACATCTTTCAATATATTTTCCTTCGTAAAATGAATGAAAGATGAATTTCAGTCTGTGCTTTCGGTGTTGCATATATGTTTTGTCATTCGTTGAAGAATATTACAATCTTGTTGAATTTGAAACTATTATAAACAAAAATTCCTATGATTCTCTTTTCAATTTTATTTTTCGTTAACCTATTGCGACGAAATTTATGTTTATATGAGGTTTGCAATCAACTATCTAAAATAAAACTATATAAGAAAATTCATTCATTAACCTCAACATACAAAAATGTGATTGGACTTATCAGTGCGTATTTGTAGATGTACACATATGTGTCTGCGCATGTTCACATTACACGGAACATTCGTCAAATCAAGTTAATATTCTACCGCTCAAACTTATCTCATTATGTATAAGAGTCTGACCAAAAGTCTTTCCTAACCTTTCTGGTAATTCGAAAAATGCAACAACTAAGAAAAGTAGTATCATCCTTCACTAGTTTAACTTTTTTTTTTTTTGAACATTATTATACAGTATTTTTCGTAATGTAATTAAAAGAACATATGTTTATGTTGTTACT
>NC_090731.1:165659713-165668360 GCF_036898095.1 Palaemon carinicauda | reverse complement strand
GTTCAGTGGGCTACTACTTGAATACGGCATCCGACATACACTCACATATATATATACTGTAAAATATATAAATCTATGAGCATATATATACATTCAAATACATAAACACAAATATATATATATGTACATATGTGTCTATATAATTCACACATTTTATATATATATATATATATATATATATATATATATATATATATATATATATATATATATATATATATATATACATAAATCATGTGTATGCCCTTTAAATAAATATGTTACACGGATATGAAATAATCCACATGAATAGTTCTTTGGATGACTCCATATTATTATTATTATTATTATTATTATTATTATTATTATTATTATTATTATTATTATTAGCTAAGCTTCAACCCTAGTAGGAAAAGCAAGACGCTAGTAGAACAATGGCTCCAATAGGGAAAAATAGCCCAGTGAGGAAAAGAAGTAAGGAAATAAATAAACGACATGAGAAAAAATAACAATAAAATATCTTAAAAACAGTAACAAATTCAAAACAGATATACATGAATAATATACGAGAGCTACGGTAAGTATGTATGCAAGGTCCTGTGTATGTATGTGTGTGCGCACGCGCGTGCGTAAATGTTCGCCTTTAAGGCTTGAGTAAACAAGACTTTTTTAACAATTACAGAAAACATAAATGATTTACCGACGTTGAATCCACACATGAATATATTAGGCTCCTGTGCAACTTGATAAAGATCTTTATAACCGAAGGGAAACGTGATGAAATTTTAATATCTCCCCTTTTTACGAGTTTCATAAAGACGTCTGCATAAGAAAACAGGTTTAGTAAACACACGTGGAAATTGGAAATTATGTAAGGACTAAAATATATAAAGATTATTCCTTCATCTCAATGTAAAGTTAATCTTTCCGGTATATATATATATATATATATATATATATATATATATATATATATATGTATGTATATATATATATATATATATATATATATATATATATATATATACTGTATATATATTTGTTATTACTATTATTCAGCTGCAACTCTAATTGGAAAAGTAGAATGCTATAGGCCCATATATATATATATATATATATATATATATATATATATATATATATATATATACATATATATATATATATATATATATATATATATATATATATATATATATACATATATATATATATATATATATATATATATATATATATATATATATATATATATTTGTTATTACTATTACTCAGCTACAACTCTAATTGGAAAAGTAGAATGCTATAGGCCCATATATATATATATATATATATATATATATATATATATATATATATATATATATATATACAGAGTACCAAGAATGAAAATATGGGATGTCCTAAAAGACCCTTACTATGGAATCCCTGAGAAACTTATAAGAGCAATTTATAACACCTATCAAAACATCAAATCCAGAGTAAAAACAAATCAAGAGAATGAAGATTGGTTTGAAATTAAATCAGGAGTAAGACAGGGCAGCGTCCTTTCTCCACTTCTTTTTATATTGTTCCTAGACAAATGTATGAGGGAACGAGGCGAGGGTGAAGCTGAAGATATGATCATCAACCTTCTGTATGCAGATGACCACGCAATGATAGCCCCCAACGCAGAAGCTCTCCAAGAAAACGTTAACAACTGGAATGCGATCTTAACAGCAAATGGAATGCGGATCAACAAGGATAAGACAGAGATTATGCACCTATCACGAACACCAAACAACGTAGATGTAGAATTAGAAGGTCATACATTGAAACAGTGTAGAAATTTCAAATACTTAGGAGTGGAGTTTTGTGACCAAAACGATCCAAAACTGGAAATAACTACCCGAGTTCAGAAATTCAGTAACAATTTGTATCTGCTCTACCCACTAATGAAAGACAGAAACATACCTCGCAAAGTGAAAACCATAATATACCTAGCTATTTTAAGACCAATATTGACTTATGGCCATGAATCATGGACATTAACATCAAGAACTAGAAGCCAACTCCAAGCAGCTGAAATGAAAGCCTTAAGACTCATAAAAGGTGTGACAAGACTGGATAGACTACGAAATGAAGATATTAGAAGAGAACTGGGAGTGGAGGGGATTCTGGATTTTGTGGAGAGAGGACAGCTTAGATGGTTTGGACATGTCAAAAGAATGGAGGAAGAGCGATATCCTGTTAGGTTTTTGGAATGGACACCAGAAGGAAGGAGACCGGTAGGAAGACCAAAACTGAGATGGCTACAAAACATAGAGAGAGGAGTAGAGAGGAGAGGCTTCAGTTTGCGGGAAGTTGATGAGATGAGGCTCTATGAGGATCGCCAAGAATGGAGACAGTTCTTGAAGCAGGACGACTGACAGGCCTGGAGGCCTACCTGGCGTCTGGTGAGAAAGGTGAGAATATATATATACATATACATATATATATATATATATATATATATATATATATATATATATATATATATATATATATATATATATATATATATAATTACTACTATTACTAAGCTACAACTCTAGTTGGGAAAGTAGGATGCTATAAGCCCAAATTTTTCCAACCAGGAAAACAGATCAGTAAAAAAAAGGAAATAAGGAGACAAATAAACTATATGAGAGGCAACGAATAATTAATGTAAAACATCTCAGGATCGGTAATAACGTTAGAATAGATCTGTTAGAAATAAACTATGAACTGAGAATTATGTCAGCGTATTCAATATAAAAACATTCGCTGCAAGATTGAACTTCATAAGTTCCCCGGATTCAACTACTTGGTTATTATTATTATTATTATTATTATACAAGTTAAACCCTAATTGGAAAAGCAGGCTGGTATAAGCCAAACAGAAAAGTGGAAGCCCATAGGACAGAGGCTAAGGCCCTACCCAAGACTAGGGAACAAAGACTAGGGAACAATGGTTTAATTTTGGAGTGTCCTCAAAAAGAGCTGTTTATCGTAGCTAGAGTCTCACCTACCCTTACCAAGTGGAAAGTATGTACTGAACAATTACAGGGTTGTTGTGGCCTGACTGGTAACGTCTCTACCTAGTGTTTGCCAGTCGGAGGTTCGAGTCCCGCTCAGATTTGTTAGTGCCATTAGTGTCTGCAACCTTACCATCCTTGTGAGCTAAGGTTGTGGGGTTTGGGGGAGCCTATAGGAGTCATCAGCAGCCACTGCCTGGCCCTCTCTGGTCCTAGCTTGGGTCGAGAGGAGGCCTGGGCGCTGATCATATAACATATGTTCAGTCTCTAGGGCATTGTCCTGATTGCTAGGGCAATGTCACTGTCCCTTGCCTCTGCCATTCATGAGCGGAAAAAAAAAGTTAACCCTTTCAGTGAGGAAGAATTTTTCGGATATCTAATTGTTATCTGGTGTATGAGGAAAGAGGAGAATTAAGAGAGGAAATAATAAGTCAGGCTATTTGGTGCATGTTTAAGCAAGGGAAAAATAAACTCTTACATACGATGGATCCAATGCAGTACTATCTGGGCAGTCAAAGGACCTCATAACTCTAGTACCTCAAAGGTTGGCTGCCTTGGCCAACCTACTACTTATATTAATTAGGTAGACCATTCCATAATCTGGCCATAACTGGAATGAAACTTCTAGAATACTGTGTGGTCTTAGAATTAACTGCAAACCTAATAACTACGTACAGGGTGGTACAGTCTAGGAAGATCCGGATGCAAAGGAGGATCAGTATTCTGGATTCTTCAAGAGACCTCTAAAACAAGTAAGTCGAAACTAGTACAGGATTCATTCTTTCATGTTCATACTCCCCATGGTTCTTTTGAGCGAGCGCGGAAGCGCCACCCCCCCCCCCCTCCCACACACACACACACACACACACACACATATATATATATATATATATATATATATATATATATATATATATATATATATATATATATATATATATATATATTATTATTATTATTATTATTATTAAATGCTAAGCTACAACCCTAGTTGGAAAAGCAGGATGCTATAAGCCCAGAGGCCCCAACAGGGAAAATAGCTCAGTGAGGAAAGGAAGCAAGGAAAAATAAAATATTTTAAGGACAGCAACAACACTTAAATAAACATCTCCTATATAAACAATAAAAACTTCAACAAAACAAGAGAAAGAGAAACTAGATACAACAGTGTACCTGAGTGTACCCTCAAGCAAGAGAACTCTAACCCAAGACAGTGGAAGGCCATGGTACAGAGGCTATAGCACTACCCAAGACTAGAGAACAATGGTTTGATTTTGGAGTGTCCTTCTCCTAGAAGAGCTGTATATGTGTATATGTATATATGTATATATATATATATATATATATATATATATATATATATATATATATATATATATATATATATATATAAAGATAGATAGATGGGTATAAAGAATAATTATGCATATTTGCCTCTGTGTGAACCTAGTTATAGTTATACTATTTAAACTAAACTTCGTAATATATATATATATATATATATATATATATATATATATATATATATATATATATGTATATATATATATATATATATATATATATATACATATATATATATATATATATATATATATATATATACATATATATATATATATATGCATATACATGTAAGCATACATACATACATACATCTAAATATAAATATATATATGGACACATATTTGTACACCCACACACACACACACATATATATATATATATATATATATATATATATATATATATATATATATATATATATATATATATATATATATCGGTCACACTCAGGGTAGATGGTAGAGGGAGTAGTCACACCCTGATAAGAGGGATTGTATTTAGGAAAGGGAGAGGGGTGGGAAGAGTTGAATCTGTATGTGTGCATGTGCATGCATATCCATCTAAATATTCAACCGTTTCAGCCGTCATTTCATGACGGGTCGCGTACACTAGTAAAAGAAAGAAACACATGGATTCACATGAGCACAAGAAGTGAAGGCAAATTTTTACAAATTAAAGTAAGCATAATGTGATTGAACTACGAACAACAACAATCGAATAAATCCAAAAGCGACCTTAAAATCAATAACAACAAAGAACTCTCATAACCTACTGATGATTCGAATGATTTCACAAAGATAAGGCAGCCGGAGGAGACTCTTCGCCACCTCCCAACATCCGAAGAGAAGAGACACTTGACACTTCCAAGACTTTCACTGACCAATCAAATTCTTCTGGAGTCACGTGACCTTGGCACAGTTATTGGGCTTCTTAAGTGCACTTGGCCTCAAACCATTGTGAAGGTTTGGCGAGTATTTAATTTATGGATATATATATATATATATATATATATATATATATATATATATATATATATATATATATATATATATATATATATATTTTATATATGTGTGTATATATGAATATATATATATATATATATATATATATATATATATATATATATATATATATATATATATATTATAATATCTGTGTAGAAATATATATAATGTATATATAAATATATACATATATTGTATTATATATGTTATATATTTATATATAATATATGTATATGTATGCATATATATATACATAAATAAAGTATATATTATAATATCTATGTAAATATATATATATATATATATATATATCATATATATATACACTTAACTTTTTATTTTTAGTTTTATAAAGAATATATTTTCAAGATAATATATCATAATTTTCATAGAACCTCATATAGGCCTATCAAAGGAATCGTGAACTTATGTTAATTAGAAATGTCTTGATAAAGACATGCATTTGCCGAAACATTGCTGTAGTGAATAAAATATGAAGAAAATAACCTTTGTTTCTTTAACCAAAGGTTTACATCAGAAAACTTAAAGATAATAATATACCAGGATTCCTGTAGGAAACATACTGACACCACTAAGGCAATTGCCTTCAAGAAATTTTATATATGTATGTATATATATATATATATATATATATATATATATGTATGTATATATATACATACAGACCTGTATATACTGTATATATACATATACATTATATTCACACATATACATACAGTATATGTATATATATATATATATATATATATATATATATATATATATATATATATAAACATATACATATATATATATACACATACATACATATATATATATATATATATATATATATATATATATATATATATATATACTGTATATGTATATATATGTGTATATATATATATATGTATAAATAAAAGTATATATATATATATATATATATATATATATATATATATATATATATATATATATACATACATAAATCATGACTACTACCGGCTGTATCTCAAGGCGTGAGATTGATGGCGACCAGCGATACTTAACACGACAAACAAGGTAACGACCAATGGCCAAAGAGGATCTCAAAACGTCAAAAAGCGATTTGACAAAGCAGTCAACAATGGGACATCTAAACGAGACACTTGGTAAATAGCCAGCTCAAGCATAATAGAAATTATCTGAAGAGAGAATGTGTCAAGGGAGACGGACTCCTCCGACAAGGAAATGACATAGAATGCGCAGGTGGCGTGGAGAGGCTCTCTTAAATTCAAGGAAACTTATGATTAAAGGAATAAAAACTGTGACTGTATATAAATACATATATATATATATATATATATATATATATATATATATATACACACATATATATAATATATATGTATATATATATAATATATATATATATATATATATATATATTATATAAAATATATATATATATATATATATATATATATATATATATATATATATATATATATATATATATATATACACACAAACACACTTACATATATATATATATATATATATATATATATATATATGTGTGTGTGTGTGTTTGTGTATGTTTGTGCAAATTTGTAAATGTGTGTAAGAAAAGGATGCCTTTTTATACATATAAATATTTTTACGCATATCACCCGAAAATCAAATCATAGTATATGAAAGAAAAATTATCACATATTACAACTGAAATAATCTAAAGATAAATTAGAAAGGATCATTTATTTTATAAAAATGAAAGATCCAAAGTGCTACGAACTGTATAAAGGGTGACCTATTCAAAGAACAGAAGCCGAGCCCATAAAGAATTAAAAGATCCACTTGACTGAAACTATTAGAAGAAAGGCGTCATTAGCATATAAAATGGGACCAAAGAAAGTCATTCTGATTTCTGTCAACTATAATATAAATAGTGAAATATTTGGTCCCTCAAACATAACCAGTCACCTATGTTATAACTAGTAAAAAAGTCTGTCACATGAAACACCTAGTAAAAAGTAGGTCAACTAAAATACAACTAGCAGAAAGTCTGATCACTTATATCTAACCAGTAAACCCGAGTTACCTATTTTATAACCAGTGAAAAGTATGTCTCCTGTAACAACAAGTAAAAAGTCTGTCACGTAAAATATAACCAGTAAAGTCTTCCCACTAAAACATAACCAGTAAAACACGGTCACCTAATATATAATCAGTAAAACACGGTCACCTAATATATAACCAGTCAAAGGTCTGCCCCCTGAAAAAAAAATAAAAAACAAACTCGTGCAAATTCTTTCAGCTAAAATATAACCAGTAAAAACTCGTGAAAATTCTTTCAGCTAAAATATAACCAGTAAAAACTCGTGAAAATTCTTTCAGCTAAAATATAACCAGTAAAAACTCGTGAAAATTCTTTCAGCTAAAATATAACCAGTAAAAACTCTGTCCACTAAAACATAAACAGAAAAGGCCCAGTCACATATAACCAGTCAAAAGTTTGTCCCCTGAAACTACTAATAAGAAGTCTGTCACCGAAAACATGATAAATCCGTCACCTAAATCATAACCAGTAAAAAGTCTGTCCCTTAAAACAACTATTAAAAAATTGTCCACTAAAATAACCAGTAATGCGTTTTTCACCTACAAGAAATTCTTAAAAAGCCAGCCCCCAAAAACATTAGTAGCAAAAAGTCTATCACCTTAAATAGGACCAACAAGTAGCAAAAAGTCTATCACCTTAAATAGAACCAACGAGTAACAAAAAGTCTATCACCTTAAATAGAACCAACAAGTAGCAAAAAGTCTATCACCTTAAATAGAACCAACGAGTAGCAAAAAGTTTATCACCTTAAATAGAACCAACATGTAGCAAAAAGTTTATCACCTTAAATAGAACCAACAAGTAGCAAAAAGTATATCACCTTAAATAGAACCAACAAGTAGCAAAAAGTCTATCACCTTAAATAGAACCAACAAGTAGCAAAAAGTCTATCACCTTAAATGGAACCAACAAGTAGCAAAAAGTCTATCACCTTAAATAGAACCAACAAAAGCCGTTACTTAAAATGTAATGTAAACAGAGTGACTCAACACATCGGTAACAAAGAAACGGTAGTTCAGCTTCAAGAAAGCAGAGCGAGCAATAGTCATATAAAACATGGTATGAAGAAGTACTCGCGGGACAGCAAGGAAAACCACTGTCACGTAACACTTACTAAGCATGCTAGAGAAAAATTAAAAAAGCCCGCTGGAAAGATAATAGAAACACATCGATACTCA
>NC_090731.1:165647213-165649713 GCF_036898095.1 Palaemon carinicauda | reverse complement strand
ATGGGTTTAAAGTTGTTGAAAGATAAAAGAGTATAGCACATCATCTCGGCTACTGGGTTATTTTCCCTGTTGGAGCCCTTGGGGTTATAGCATCCTTCCTTTCCAACTAGGATAATAACACACACATCAAAAAGGGTGGAGTGAAGAAGAGGAGGAGGAATTCAAAGGGACATTGGAAGAATAAATAGAAAGAATTCCAAGAAGTGAACTAACAGTGTTATTCTATCTCTCAGTATACAACCGTTCATCCGACCTTTAAACCTTTAAAATACATGTCAATAACCATGTGTTTCATTCACATGAAGAGCGATGGTCATTTTGTTTTGCCTCATTAAAATTCTAATCTATAACGAATGTTGTTTCTATCTTTGATGAAACAGGTGATACACAGCATTATGCCGCAAGTATCACACCAGAAATGAAAGAAGAATGCGATCGTTGCCAGGCAACGGAGGGGGCTTAGAAAAACAGTTTCCAGGGAGATATCTCTAAGCTTAGGATTGAATACAGAGAGAGAGAGAGAGAGAGAGAGAGAGAGAGAGAGAGAGAGAGAGAGAGAGAGAGAGATCTATAATTATGGCATCTTCAAACTCTTTGGTAAACAAACGACATACATGATCATAACCATTGAAGCTACACAGTAAGTACTGCAAAAGAAAGAGAGAGAGAGAGAGAGAGAGAGAGAGAGAGAGAGAGAGAGAGAGAGAGAGAGAGCTCTATAATCATGGTATCTTTAAACTCTTTGGTAAGCATACGACATAGATTATCATAACCATTGAAGCTACACAGCAATACTGCAAAAGAGAGAGAGAGAGAGAGAGAGAGAGAGAGAGAGAGAGAGAGAGAGAGATGAGAGAGAGAGAGAGAGAGAGAGAGAGAGAGAGCTCTATAATCACGGTATCTTTAAACTCTTTAGTAAACATATGACATAAATGATCACAACCATTGAAGATAAACAGCGATTACTGCAATAGAGAGAGAGAGAGAGAGAGAGAGAGAGAGAGAGAGAGAGAGAGAGAGAGAGAGAGAGAGAGAGAGAGAGATCTATAATCATGGTATCTTTAAAATCTTTAGTAAACATACGACATAAATGATCACAACCATTGAAGATAAACAGTGATTACTGCAATAGAGAGAGAGAGAGAGAGAGAGAGAGAGAGAGAGAGAGAGAGAGAGAGATCTATAATCACGGTATCTTTAAACTCTACTCTTTTTTAAACATACGACATACAAGACTATAACCATAACCATAGAAGATGAACACCTAATACTAAAATTATCCGTACAACCTAATATCAAAATTCTCAAGAATATCGTATAGGTCTAGATAACAACCAAATGTTATTGCCAGATGATGACTTTAAGGTTTCAAACCTCGAGAAACACAAGGAAAGATAAATATCCAAAAGGATTTTGTTAAAAGTTGAGACTTTTTTTCTGAATGATCAATGACTAAGCCAAATTTTTTGGATATTTTCCTGTATGACTATTATAATATTGTCAAAAAATAAAACACAAATATATAAGGAATAAAAAGCCCTTCCAAATCATTTTGAAAAACAATATGGAACTTCAATATTTCTAAATGATAAAAGATTCCAGAAATAACCAAATGTTTTTCCCAAATGTTCCATTATAAGGAAAGTAACAAAATCGCCTACGTTTATCAACGCACCCATCCGTGTACAACAACTTTCTATTAAAGGCTTAGTACATTTAGTACGAGTCCCATTTTTCAATAAAACCACAAAAGAGAAACTCAAGTGTTACTGAACTACTTTCGTTGCTGGTTTTCAAATTTCCAGTGTTTTATGTATGGTGCAAAATGATTTACTTAGATATTCATTAACTAATCTTATCACTTTCACGTGCATGTTCTACATTTGTGTTTAACAGATGTAGGTTTTGATATATATTCCTAAGCTAGAGGGTTATGGGGTCCTTTGACTGGCCAGACAGTGCTACATTGGATCTTTATCTCTGGTTACGGTTCACTTTCCCCTTGCCTACACATACACCGAACAGTCTGGCATATTCTTTACAGATTCTCCTCTCTCCTCATACACCTAACAATACTGAGATTACTAAACAATTTTTCTTCACCCAAGGGGTTAACTACTGCACTGTAAGCGTTCAGTGGCTACTTTCCGCTTGGTAAGGGTAGAAGAGACTCTTTAGCTGTGGTAAGCAGCTCTCCTAGGAGAAGGACACTCTAAAATCAAACCAGTATTCTCTAGTCTTGGGTAGTGTCATAACCTCTATACCAAGGTCTTCCACTGTCTTGGGTTAGAGTTCTCTTGCTTGAGCGTACACTCGGGCACGCTATTCCATCTAATTTCTCTCATTCTCGTTTTGTTATAATCTTTATAGTTTATATAGGAAATATTTATTTCAATATTGTTGCTATTCTTAAAATATTTTATTTTTCCTTTTTTCCTGTCCTCACTGAGCTATTTTCCCTGTTGGGGTCCCTGGGCTTATAGCATCATGCTTTTCCAAC
>NC_090731.1:165619713-165642213 GCF_036898095.1 Palaemon carinicauda | reverse complement strand
AAATAAGGTACTAAAATTTATTTTTTTTATTAATCAAATCTCTATTTCACCAAAGTTATAACTTTTTATAGTATTGCTCAATAATTCACTCCCTTTTCATCAATACTATTATTCTATAATATAAATATACATACGAATACAAACATCCAAAAAGAGACATATATGTATGTGAGTGGAATGAGAATAAAGACCACATTTGTACGCCTGGCTACTTGTCAGTACTAATCAATTAATACACGTATGAAATGTGTGTGTGTATGTGTGTATGTGTATGTACATATATTACACCAAGTGATGTAGGTGTTATCCGAAATCCAAAAACAATACCTTTTAGACTTAACTTCATTTTAGTACCTCAAGGATTTTGAACGTCACATATACATAATTCTGTAATTGCATACGCCAGGGGCTCTGAAAAACGTACGCGAGCACGCACACACACACCCTTTTTTGTAAATAAATATACATATATATACATATTTATATATATATATATATATATATATATATATATATATATATATATATATACATATATATATATATATATATATATACATATATATATATATATATATATATATATATATATATATATATATATATATGCAGATACACACACACGCATATATATATATATATATATATATATATATATATAATATATATAGATATATATAGATAGATATATATAGATATATATATATATATATATATATATATATATATATATATACATACATTAGAGGACTAACACTTGCAAACCACT
This sequence comes from Palaemon carinicauda, assembly GCF_036898095.1. NCBI lineage: Eukaryota > Metazoa > Arthropoda > Malacostraca > Decapoda > Palaemonidae > Palaemon > Palaemon carinicauda. The sequence continues at coordinate 165,641,444 of NC_090731.1, read as the reverse complement.
ATTCTACAACAGTGAAATAAACAACATCATAAACAAAGAATTCTCCTTATAACAGACAGAGATATTTATAGAAAACGTACCAATTGAATTTTCCATATATTCGCCTCTGTTCCTCTTCTCTCATAGCAGAAGATGGAGATCCTTATAGGATATTCTCCTTCAAGTGAAATTATGCAAATATGAGATTATATTCATATCCTACATGCCTTGTGTAACGTGACCAGCATATAAGGATGCTTATTTCAAGTACTTGAAGGATCATAGAGAGAGAGAGAGAGAGAGAGAGAGAGAGAGAGAGAGAGAGAGAGAGAGAGAGAGAGAAACAAGCTTATGTAATGACTGAGTTGTTTTATTGTTTTTTTTCGACCAGTATCTAACTTGTATAATCTCCCCTATATAATAAAGAGCAAATGTCTGGATATATTTATAAATATACATATACATACATATATATATATATATATATATATGCACATATATATAATATATATATATATATATATATATATATATATTATTTCTTTCCGGTCACTCACAGCGGCACTGCCAGATGTATAACTACTCAGTTTTTCCTCGTCATTAGAGTTGAGAGGATAGGGAGTAGTCACACCAAGGTGAGAGGGTGGGGGGAGGGGGTTACACCGAAAAGTATATTGTGTGCGTGCATAGCTATCGAAACACATGGATGTAATTTTTGACGGGTCGCGTACACTAGCATCAGTATGTAAAGCGAACTCTAATTGTTTAACCTTTAAGTAAAAAAAAACATCTAAAAGAAAGGACTAAACTATTGAAAAATAACAAGGCAAAAAAAAAAAAAAAAAAAAAACAAAAAAAAAAAAAACATATATCAGCAAAAATTCATATCAGACCTAGAGTTCATATTTATTTCATATACGCAAAACAGTTATGACCAATTAGAGTAAAATATGGACTTAAAATTAAAATAATGCTCATTGAATCATCATGCCTTCCATTATGCAACTAGCTGAGAAAAATATTCAGTGGTGATGAACTCCTATCCAGGTTTAGGATGTTTTTTACAAATAAAAATATGTACTTTGATTAATACATCAACTATTGTAACAATTTCAGTTTTTTTTTTTTTCGAGACGTTTTCACTCAAGGGCATCCTTAGAGGAAAATTAAGACCAACATGCTTGATCGTTAATATTTTTCAATATTCTTAAAGTTATGCACAGTGTGGGATCCATTTCTTATTCACTGTATTGTTGCAGTGGGGATATCTTACCTAGTGAATTCGTTTGTGTATTGCCATACTCAGCAAAGCTGTACTACAGTAGTCAGGGCCAGCAATACTAGGTTGGCTAACGTGGTGATGAAAACTGGCCAAACCCAAGACATGAATAAGGACATGTATGAGGCCTTTGTCCTGCAGTGAACTAGAAACAGCTGCATTTGTTTTTGTTTTTGTTGCATATATATTTGCATGAATGTAACAATTATAAACACCAATTTGCCACAATTGTTAGATATAATCACGAACTTTAATAATGGGTTTTTCCTATTCGAATTATGTGGTTAGAAACATCCTCTTTTACACATTCCCTTCCTCCTCTTTGCCTCTCTCTTCCGCTCCTAACCTGAACCTCCAAATTGCTCCAACTCCAGTCGGACGTCTAAATAGATTAACAACTTTTGCCGTTCGTCTAAATTATTCGTTGACCTTTCCCCTGAAAATCCATGGCTTTCTCGTTGCTACCACATACGTTTTTCCTTACAATTTTCGCTACATCGAACGTAGTTTCTGCTCTATACTTTCATGGGGTCCTTTGACTGACTAGACAGTACTACATAGGATCCTTCTCTCTGGTTACAGTTCATTTTCCCCTTTGCCTACACATACACCGAATAGTCTGGCCTATTCTTTACATATTCTTCTCTGTCCTCATACACCTGACAACACTGAGATTACCAAACAATTCTTCTCTCAAGGGGTTAACTACTGCACTGTAATCAGCCAGTGGCTACTTTCCTCTTGGTAAGGGTAGAAGAGACTCTTTAGCTATGGTAAGCAGCTCTTCTAGGAGAAGGACACTCCGAAATCAAACCATTGTTCTCTAGTCGTGGGTAGTGCCATAACCTTGAGCTAGAGTTCTCTTGCTTGAGGGTACACTCGGGCACACTGTTGTCTCTTGTTTATCCTCCTCCTTGTTTTGTTAAAGTTTTTATAGTTTATATAGGAAATATTTATTTTAAGTGTTGCTGTTCTTAAAACAATTAATCTTTTCCTTGTTTCCTTTCCTCATTGGGCTGTTTTCCCTGTTGGAGCCCCTGGACTTATAGCATCCTGCTTTTCCAATTAGGGTTACAGCTTAGCAAATAATAATAATAATAATAATAATAATAATAATAAGGTATAATCTGCTTTCACTTGGTTCGATAAAAGGTATTAGAAACCATCGAAAATATTGTTTTGATAGTCCTCATTATCACCATCTTCACCATCATTGTCATCACCATTTAGGTCCAACAGTCATGGTGAATATGCATTGTTATTGATCATATCATTATTATTTGAACATTGAATAACTTACAGATTTTGATGAACTACAACAGGACCATGATAGCAGCCCGAAAGTTCTCTGACTTCACCTATGTTACTGAGCTTTCCTTCAAAAAAAAAAAAAAAAAAAAAAAAAAACCGACTTCTATTCACGTACAGTAGAAATTCAAGATCTGATTACCTTCAATATTTTCTCCCCGATTAACCTTGAATTGAATTCTCTTGTCCCAAGGCTGGAATATTCCAGCTACGCAACAATCCAATAGTCAATCAGGAATAATCCTGATTAAGGTAGGGAATTATCAAACGGATATTCTCTAGCATCAACCGCTCACACAATCTGATTTAATATTATTAACTCACATAATCTTTTGAAATCTCTGACCTTTGGCCTAGAAAATCTTTCACAGTTTAAGTAACAGAGCTTTAAAATTTTAAAATAAATAACACCATGACGTTGACGTTGTTAATAGTTTATATAGGACATAATTGTTTTGACGCTGTTACTGTTTTTAGAATGATATATTGTTAATTTATTCTCATCATTTATTTATTTCCTTATTTCCTTTCCTCACTGGGCTATTTTTCCCTATTGGAGCCCTTGGGCCTATAGCATCTTGCTTTTCCAACTAAGGTTGTAGCTTGGCTAGTAATAATAATAACAATAGTGAAAATCTATATAATAATTTATTTCAAACTTTGTTTTCTCGTTGAAACGAGGCCAGAAATTGTTTCCTCAGCCAAAGGTGGGTATATTTCTACCTGTGTTTATTACCTCCGCCAACAAAGTTGGAAGGAGGTTATGTTTTCGTCCCTGTTTGTGTGTTTGTAATGTGTGTGTTAGTGTTGTTTTTAATAGCTTCCTGGTCACAATTTTAATTGTAGAGTAATGAAAATTGCAGCTATTAACTGTTACGTAAAAAGCTGGAAATTATAAAATTCTGGAAGGTTAAGGTCAAAGGTCAAGGTTACGGCCTAGCAAAATATCCAATTCACGTAATCAGACAAATTTGTACTTGGTTCATATTTGAGTGTAAGAAAATCCACGCCAATTAATACATGTTATAGTCAATTGTCCAGGTCAAGGTCGAGCAAGAGGTCGAGAAATATGCTGCCGTGGCGGAGGTCTGCGCTCTACTGAGTGCCCCTCTAGTTTATCTATTTATCTGTATGTTTGTTTGTTATCAGGATTACGTCAAAACTTCTTGTCGGATTTTCACCAAATTTTAACAACGGATAGGCATTATGGCCAAATACCAAAATTCACTGCTTCAACAAATACTCAAAGAGTTATTAACTGAGATTACCACTACCCGCCCGCCTCACAAAGAAGTCGAACCTGGGCCCTATCGCTTGAGGTGAGTTTATTACTGATAATAGCAATAAAATAAAAAAAATATAACAAAGTCAAATCTCAACCGAAGAAGAAGAGAACTGGAGTCAACTTTCTCCCAAACATCTTATATAAATCGATTTCAATCCTTCGACCGAAGAAATCCAAATACAGATTTTAATGAAGAAATCTAAGAAACCTTAATCATGATGGAGTTCCTGGGGTTACGGAATTGGGGGGGGACTAACCCCCCCCCCCCCCCTGAGAACCTAATGATTGATCTATAAAAATTTTGATTGGAGTCTGATGTTCGTCAGTAGTAAAATCGAGGGTGGTAATTCTAGTAGCACATAATTAAATTTATTTTATTAATAGATATCATTAAGATAATCAAGTAACATTAATATCATGATTTCATTAATGGAATCCTAAAAGAATTGTCAGTTTGTTGTACTCACTAACGTTTCTCTCTCTCTCTGTCTCTCTCTCTCTCTCTCTCTCTCTCTCTCTCTCTCTCTCTCTCTCTCTCTCTTACATCTGTCTACCTGTATGTAATATACTGTAGCTAATTCTTAAAGAAGGAATGTTCATCTTTAAACCGTTCAAATATACAAAAAAAAAAAAATTACTGTAAATACTCTAGAATAATATGCAACACGCGTTCGTTAAAGTAAAAATGACACTCGCAAAAGCAACATAAAAATTAAAGACATGAATTTTTTCTGAATATTTTCAATTCATCTTTCACCATGGAAAGCTTTACCAGTTCAAATCTAGAATATAAAACAGATACTGAAGTTGAAAGCTGCTCTCTCTCTCTCTCTCTCTCTCTCTCTCTCTCTCTCTCTCTCTCTCTCTCTCTCACACACACACGCAGCCCACCCTCGCCCGTTATCCACCACAGATGAAGGTTCATAACGCTGAATCCCCTACTGCTGCTACCTCCGCTGTCATCCAAAGCACCAGAGGAAGCAGCAGGGCCTACCGGAACTGCGTCACAATCGCTCGCCATTCATTCCTATTTCGAGCACGCTCTCTTGCGTCTCTCACATCTATCCTCCTATCACTCAGAGCTTTCTTCACTCCATCCATCCACCCAAACCTTGGCCTTCCTCTTGTACTTCTCCCATCAACTCTTGCATTCATCACCTTCTTTAGCAAACAGCCAGTTTCCATTCTCTCAACATGGCCAAATCACCTCAACACATTCATATCCACTCTAGCTGCTAACTCATGCCTTACACCCGTTCTCACCCTCACTATATATATATATATATATATATATATATATATATATATATATATATATATATATATACATACACACACACACAACAAGACAATTACTCTTTATTATATAGGGGAGATATGTATATCGGTTCGACCTGTGTTTGTGTGTGTGTATGAGTGAGTGTGTATCATTGTATGTCACTGCGTATGTTTCTGTACATGCGTATATAGTCTACCGAGCTGATCACCTAGTTCTGCGAAACGCCTCCTCACTGTTGGACTCGTGTTCCTTCAGGCGTAAAAACTTTAATATCTTCTTCCACATGTAAAATTCCATCTTCCTCGTGTACGCTGGAAATGACACTTTTCTCATTTATTCAGAATGTCAGTGAATAAATATATTAAAATCATTCTTTCGTTAACGAAGAACACCGTTAAGAATATTCAATCGAAACATCTTTCAATATATTTTCCTTCGTAAAATGAATGAAAGATGAATTTCAGTCTGGGCTTTCGGTGTTGCATAATGTTTTGTCATTCGTTGAAGAATATTACGATCCTTCTGAATTTGAAACTATTTCTTATCATAAACAAAAATTCACATGATTCTCTTTTCAATTTCGTTAACCTATTGCGAAGAAATTTATGTTTATATTATGAGTTTTGCAATCAACTATCTTAAATAAAACTATATAAGAAAATTCATTCACTAACCCCAACATACAAAAATGTGATTGGACTTATCAGTGTGTATTTGTAGATGTACACATATGTGTCTGCGCATGTTCACATTACACGGAACATTCGTCAAATCAAGTTAATATTCGACAGCTCAGACTTATCTCATTATGTATAAGAGCCTGACCAAAAGTCCTTCCTAACTTTACTGGTAATTCAAAAAATGCAATAACTAAGAAAAGTAGTCTGACCTTTACTAGTTTAACCTTTGTTTGGTGTTTTTTTTTCTTTATTTTTTTCAGAACGTTATTATACAGAATTTTTCGTAATGTAATTAAAAGAACACATGTTTATGTGGTTACTTATGAAATAGAAAGCAAGAAACTTGCTTAAAATATTCTATAAAGTAGGAAAAGGTATGAGGAATGAAATGATGTTATGTTATATACGCATATGTATGTACGTATGTATGTATGTATAATATATACATTATCTATCTATATATATATATATATATATATATATATATATATATATATATATATATATATATATATATATATATATATATATATATATATATGACATCCAAGGATACAGTCAAATGACAATAATATCCGTTTTTCCAGTGATGTAAATCATTTACTTCAATGTATAAAATAGCTAATGGTTACTACAAAACATCAAGTTTAGAGTATAGACATTTTTCTTTTATAATGGAAATCGACATTTTATCCTGGTAAGGAAAAGTGATAATCATAAATGAAGTAAATGTCTTACAATTATAAACGTTGTGATTTGAAATTCATGGCTATATAAAAAGAATTAATATTTGTGATAATAACAGCAATGACAATAATAATAATAATAATAATAATAATAATAATAATAATAATAATAATAATAATCATGATGACAAGAAGAAGAAGAAGAAGAAGAAGAATAGCAACGACGATGATGTTGATGTTTTTGATGATGATGATGATGATAATGATAATGATAATGATAATGATAATGATGATGATAATAATAAAAAGTAAAATCGTCTCCAGAAGAAAATATTCTTTCGCAGAAGATGGTTAATGATAACTGCGATGATGATGAATACTGATGAGGTTTTAGTAATGAGAAAATGAAAGTGCACTTATGAGGTAATTTGCTTAGAGAGAGAGAGAGAGAGAGAGAGAGAGAGAGAGAGAGAGAGAGAGAGAGAGAGAGAGAGAGAGAGATTACTCTGGGCGTGACTACTTTCATTCAGTAACGTATTTTCTTACGTACAGAGTAATTCATACAATCTTTTGAGTGGTTACTTAACTTTTCAGACTTGATTAAGTGCTTTTTCAAATATAGCCTCGTTAGAGGAATATCAATGGTTTTAGGAGATATTTACTCCCAAAGGTATTTTCATAAAAACAAAAAACAACAAAGGCAGCCATTTCTAGTGCACTGCAGGAAAAAGGCCTCAGACATGTCTTTATTCATGTCTGCAGTTTGGCCAGTTTTCATCACCATGCTAGCCACTGAGGATTGGTGACGGCGGGAGACAATTGTTTAATCACCCACAGCAAACCAACCTAGTATGGGTGTCCCTTATCAGCAAAACTTAGTTGATTATGAAGATACACGAATCCATTCACCACGTTAAGGTATCCCCACTCACAATGATAACTAAATCCCAGTTTTTTTGTTTTTCATTGGTACCAGTTGTTCTTTATTTTTTAATCCTAAGAAATTTCTATGCTGAAATAGTGGTCAATCCCGATGAAGGAAAACAAATATATATATATATATATATATATATATATATATATATATATATATATATATATATATATATATATATATATATATATATATATATATATATATATATTATATATATACAGAGAGAGAGAGAGAGAGAGAGAGAGAGAGAGAGAGAGAGAGAGAGAGAGAGAGAGAGAGAGAGAGAGCTCAATAATCATGGTATCTTTAAACTCTTTAGTAAACATACGACATAAATGATCACAACCATTGAAGATAAACAGCAATTACTGCAATAGAGAGAGAGAGAGAGAGAGAGAGAGAGAGAGAGAGAGAGACTATCAACATTCAAAGCGAACCAGTTAGAATCCACCCGCTCTATAATATAGGTCAAAGTCAGTGTTATTAGCTCTTCGAATGTTCGTTATTATCATGACGGCATTGTCACCTTTGGCTCTCTATACGCTGCTCTCATTGTCTCGGGCGCTCTGCATTCTGCAACATTCCGCAAAGAGCGAGAGAAAGAGAAAAAAAAAATAACTTTTTCATTTCTTTTCAATGATGCATCAAATGAAAATAATCTTGATATTTTCCATTTCAATGAGTCTTAATTAAAGCTTCCATTTCTCAAAACTTGTTAATTAATTTCAGCTTCCAATGGAGCATTATTGATGAATTTTTTCATTTACAGAGTGACTGACTTGAATAAATCAGTGTTTTATTCAAAGAATAATAAATAGAATCGAATTTATTCATTTCGAAAACTACCACAATGGGGAATTTATTCTTCTAGGTAAAAACTTAATGACAACCGAGATTTAATTTTGAACGATATGTGTGATTTGAGTGACCGTCTTGATGAAGGATAAACAACGCACATGAGTGAAATTCCATTCATGGAGGTTAATAAACACAAGTGTCTCCACTGACACTGTCCCTTGCATCTACAATTCATGAGTGACCTTTAAACTGTGATCTCACTTTGCAATTAGAATTTACTTTTGCATCATATAGATGAAAAAAAAAACCAAGTATCATTCATCCTTCCTATTCTCACTCATATCTGGCCTCTCTATCTGAATAACATCGGAGGACTCACGTCATCACCATGCTATTTTCAAAAATGTTGGTATTATTATTATTATTACTTGCTAGGCTACAACCCTAGTTGGAAAAGCAGGATGCTATAAGCCCAGGGGCTCCAACAGGGAAAACAGCCCAGTGAGGAAAGGAAACAAGGAAGAAGAAAATATCTTTAGAACAGTAACAGCATTTAAAAAATTTTCCTAAATAAACTATAAAAACTTCAACAAAACAAGAGGAAGAGAAATATAAAACAATAGTGTGCCCGAGTGTACCCTAAAGGACACTGCTACTGGATCTATACGGCATCGGCTAACGACTTCCATCTCTCACCGTTCAATCTCGACCATGACTGACAGAGTAACATTGGTTTCCTTTGCTTTATAGAGAGTCTCAGTGAGTGATGTATTCAAACTGGATTTATCTGACGCAGAATAAAAGCTCCTTGAAATGAGACAAAGGAAAAAAATGGAAGATTTTTATTTTTCATTCTTGAAACTGTACGCTTCATTTCCTCTTACGGAGAGCGGAAAATCTAAATATTAAGTCAAAATAAGCTATGAATATGCATATACTCATGCATAAACACAGACAGGCAAATTATACATACTGTACATACGTATGTGAATATATTTGCGTGTATATTTCATCCGTATATAATGATATTTACACACATTCACATACACACACACATATATATATATATATATATATATATATATATATATATACATATATATATATATATTATATATATATATATTTATATACACACACACACACACATATATATATATATATATATATATATATATATATATATACACACACACACATATATATATATATATATATATATATATTTAGAGAGAGAGAGAGAGAGAGAGAGAGAGAGAGAGAGAGAGAGAGAGAGAAGAGAGAGAGAGAGAGAGAGAGACCTTAACGTGGTGAAGGGTTTGCATATTGGCGTGATCAACAAAGCTGTACCAGTCAGGGCCACCCATACTAGTTTGGTTTGCTGAGAGCGATCAGACTGAAGACTCCTGCCATCACCAATCCTGGCCAAACCGCAGAAATAACCAAGACATATCTGAGGCTTTTGTCCTGCAGTGGACTAGAAACGGCTTCATTTGTTGTTATATATATATATATATATATATATATATATATATATATATATATATATATATATATACATATACATATATATACATATATAATATATATATATATACTATATATATATATAAAGTATATATACTGTATACATATGCAATAAACCACAAAATAAAGTCAAATGACTGAGTGAATCCCACCTAGTTTAGGCTGTAAGACATCATCAAGAAGACTAATAATTAATCATACAGATTTTCACAGTATATATGGTAGAGCGAGAGTGCGAACATACATACAAACATTTGTAAAGTAAAACACCAGAAAAATTTGCCACACGTACTTGCAAAAACACGCCAGGGTGTCTTGGGGGGGGGTGCTCGTATACCATTTAGCGGGCAGAGATTGGTTAAAGGGACAGCTTAAATGTCAAGGTGTTTTTATAGACCTTCAGATAGTAACCTATTATTTATTTATGACAATTTTGATTTGCGTACAAGTACTGCATATATATATATATATATATATAATCCTCTCCTCCTACGCCTCGGTTTAGATTTCGCCAGTCGTCTCTCTCTCTCTCTCTCTCTCTCTCTCTCTCTCTCTCTCTATATATATATATATATACATATAGTATACATACATACAGAGTTGGAAGACCCAGACCTACGTGGCTGAAGACTATAAAGCGTGAAGTAGGAAATGACGAATGGGGAAGTATTGATGTTAAAAGCTCAAGATAGAGACGACTAGCGAAATCTAACTGAGGCCCTTTGCGTCAATAGGCGTAGAAAGAGATGGTGATGAGATATATATACATACACACACATACACACATTATATATATAATATATATACTATATATATATATAAACAAGTACATAACCCACACGTACATCGCAGTAATTCTCTTTACAGTGTACCCACAAAGTATTGACACATCAATATCATCGTAATTGCATAACTGCGACACCGAATGAGACGAAATGAACGCTATACATTCCTTCGGGAAAATAGAAACCATCCCAGTGATAAGGAATGATAAACACGTCACGCGCCTTTTGACATAGCCACCTTTTCTAAACATTTGTGTTCCCCTGTTTAACATTTAGCGGAGGGCAACGACCTGTTAACATGGAACATCGGGTTGAAAGAGGTACAGAGCTGGCTGGGGGAGGTAAAGAAGTAGGGAGGTAGATGAGGGGGGAAGTGGGAAGGTAGAAATAGGGGGAGGTGGGGAGGTAGTAAAAGAGGGTGGTGGGGAGGTAGAGAGGTAGAAAAGGGGAGGTTGGGAAGTAGAGAAGGGGGAGTAGGAAAGGTAGAGACGTAGAGAAGGGGGAGGTATGGAGGTAGAGAAGGGAGGTTGGGAGGTGGAGAAGGGGGAGGGTAGGGAGGTAGAGATGGGAGAGGTGGGGAGGTGAAGAAAGGGTAAGGAGGGTAGAGAAGGCGGGAGGTAGGGAGGGCTGGTGAGTTGCCCTCTGACCTGCAACTCCGATGTACTTAAAATAGTGATATATATATATATATATATATATACTATATATATCATATATATATATTCTCTCTCTCTCTCTCTCTCTCTCTTAATTGTAGAAGTAAATTTTCCATAACAGCAATTACTATAGGAACTTTTTTTTTTTGTCATTACATGAGTTAAATCTGTAAATTACAAAACGAAGGCAAGACATATATGAACGTTATTTATAAATGGTTTGTAACTATTTCTCTTAAATTGGTGTAGCAAAAAATTATGGCGAAAGGAGAGAGAAAAGCGAGGATGTGGATAAAGTAAGAATGAAAAAAAATAAAAACAAAGAAAGAAAGTAGTATACGTCCTACAAGTTCCCTACTATCATAAAGGAAACAAAAACGAAGAAATGGTAATTGACCCGTAACAACAACAACAACAACAACAACAACAGCAAATGCAGCCGTTTCTAGACCACAGCAGGATAAAGGCCTCAGACGGTTTGGTCATTTTCATCACCACGCTGGCCACTGCGATTGGTGATAAAAGACTTCAGTCTAATCGCTCACAGCAAACCAATCTAGCATTGGTGGCCCTGACTAGTACAGCATTGGTGGTCATGACGATACACAAGCCCTTTCACACGTCAAGGTATCTCCACCAGAAAGGGAACAAATATGATTGATTGATTTAAGGTTTTCATACATCCTGACATCTAAGGTCATTGACGCCGATATCATTTAGTTTATATATACAAAAAAATTAAAGAATATTCAATTAAAACCATAAAAGTTGAATGTCATTATAAAAGTTAGATAGTTTTCAGAAGACCTACTTCTGAAATAAATCTAAAAATGCCACTTGCAGAGTAGGACAGCATCATGTCCAAGAATCTTGGCAAGGATGAACCTGCCATCCTCACCTCGAGCCTCAAACAAATATCTATTCCTTAAGTTATTATAATTGGGGCATTCTGTTAACCAATGCCTCACTATTAGAGGTACTAAACAGTCTTCACAATACAGTTGGTGTTGGCCCCTTCAGCAGAAACTCGTGTGTCAACCGAGTGTGACCAATACGGAGACGACAAAGAGAAGATAGGGGAATTGACCCGTAACTAATAAAAACATACATCAAAATGTGCGTTGAAATGGCAAAGGTCCCCTTTCCCTCCCATGACTAAAGCGAGACCAGAGACAGGTGCGGGACCGTGACTAGACGGAACCGTGACCCCACCATACGTGTATGATACAAAGGGAAGTATGGGTGAACCCGGAGTTGCCAGTTTGGCCTTTTTCAGGTGGCCAAAAAACCTCAAATGTGGCTTTTTTAAAAAATTGGTTGGCCTTTAGTAATATGAAAAAAAGGCGGGTCTTAGATACTATATATTTGGCCTTTTCTACTAATGGGTTGGCCTTTTAAAGCTTCTGTTGAATATAAGTTGGCCTTTTTTCATATAGAAAAACCTGGCAACCCTGGGGTGAACCATGGCGAACTCGGGGTGTGGGGGGCGTGATGGCCATCTGCTTCGCGAAGACCATATTCGTCAGATGGAGTCATAATGAACACATGTAGAGAACGTCGAACAATAGAAATACAACCCAACAACTCAATAATGAAATTGGTTCGTGCTCTCTGACCTGACCTCATCTGACCTCTCGACTGTTATGCTGCGCGGGTGGGTCAATGGCAGTGCTGCTTTTCATGCTAGATAAGGCGTGGTAGCTTTTTCATTAATTATATATTAGTAACTTTGAGACGAATGCCACCTAGGTGGTGAGGTAAACAAACAAATTGCACATCCTCAAAGGCGGTTTTCAAATTCTTACCAAATCCAAATCGGGTAGTTGAATCAGAACTTCAAAAGTTCAAAGTTGGAGCAAATGTTTTCATGTTGACCAGGCTGACATAAGTCTTTTTATAGTTTATATATGACATATCTGTTTTTGACATTGTTAATAGTTTATATAGGACATATCTGTTTTGACGCTGTTACTGTTTTTTGAATGATATATTGTTAATTTATTCTCATCTTTTATTTACTTCCTTATTTCCTTTCCTCACTGGGCAATTTTTCCCTGTTGGAGCCCTTGGGCTTATAGCATCTTGCTTTCCAACTAGGGTTGTAGCTTGGCTACTATCTACTACTACTACTACTACTACTACTACTACTACTACCACTACTACTAATAATAATAATAATTTAATAAGCTGCTATTGTTTCACTATTGAAGTGTCATGGGCTGTGGAAATCATTTTATAAGATAATGTATAACCCTCAAATTCACAAATTAGGAACAGACAAAGATCAAGAAGAACCTTTAATAATACTTTGGAAAATGGAGTAGAAAAAAATGGGACCCAGCTATTAACAAATGAAAGTAATAATTAAAGGATTTCATAATTAATTTTCATAATTTATAATGTCATCTTAAAGTTACAGATTTTAAACAATATTCAGCGATATGGAATTGAAATAGGAAAAAAACAAAAAAAAAACATTAGATACAGTTAAAAATTGCCGTAATTTTGATCGGAAATTCTCCGTAAAAATATACTGCTCTCTGACGTATTTCAGTAAAATACAGACGACCGGAATCTTTACCCCACTTTGTTACCATCTTTTACGGGTTGGTGACCGTAATATTACTCCTCCAGCGTCAATATATCCGGTTTGAAAACGTTAAATGCATGGGAAACATTTATTCCAGGAGTTTTACCGTTTTTACGGCAAATCTTTAACAATGTACGTGAAAGAATTCGAATAGTCATGATTACAGAACCCTAACGCAATTCTGATTTAAATCTCAGTGCCGAAAATATACTCATTCTACTTACTGGTGCTCTCAATCTACTATATCCTTTGATTATTATTATTATTACCTGCTAAGCTACAACCCTAGTTGGAAAAAGCAGGATGCTATAAGCCCAGGGGCCCCAACAGGGAAAATAGCCCAGTGAGGAAAGGAAAGAAAGGAAAATAAAATATTCTAAGAACAGCAACAACATTAAATTAATATTTCCTATATAAACTATCAAAACTTTAACAAAACAAGAGGAAGAGAAATAAAATAGAAGAGTGTGCCCGAGTGTACCCTCAAGCAAGAGAACTCCAACCCAAGACAGTGTAAGACCATGGTACAGAGGCTATGGCATTACCCAAAACTAGAGAACAATGGTTTGATTTTGGAGTGTCCTTCTCCGAGAAGAGCTGCTTACCATAGCTAAAGAGTCTCTTCTACCCTTACCAAGAGGAAAGTGGCCACTGAACAATTATAGTGCAGTAGTTAACCCCCTTGGGTGAAAGAAGAATTGCTTGGTAATCTCAGTGTTGTCAGGTGTATAAGGACAGAGGAGAATATGTAAAGAATAGGCCAGACTATTCGGTGTTTGTGTAGGCAAAAGGAAAAATGAACCGTAACCAGAAAGATGGGATCCAATGTAGTACTGTCTGGCCAGTCAAAGGACCCCATAACTCTCTAGCGGTTTTGTACCCTGAAACGCAATAGGAAGGTATCATAAATGTGGCAACCTCAGCTTTAAAATCTCCATCTATTTCTGTCTGTCTGACATATACCATTTCATAGGACGAGTTTCTTTTAGTACTAGTGTATGCAACCCGTCAAAAATGACGGCTGAATATTTAGATAGATATGCACACACACATACACATATATTCAACCCTTCCCACCACCTTCCCCTTTCTTAACTACAAGCTAGTTTGGGAAATCGTAATTTTCCGAGTGGTTGTCGTTCAGGGATATATATATATATATATATATATATATATATATATATATATATATATAATGTATGCATGTATATATATATATATATGTGTGTGTGTGTATATGTATATATGTATATATATATATATAATGTATGTATGTACATATATATATATATATATATATATATATATATATATATGTATATATATATATATATATGCATATATATATACTGTATATATACATATATATATATATATGTATATATATACATACATACATTATATATATATATATATATACATATATATACATACACACACACACACACACACATATATATATATATATATATATATATATATATATATATATATATATATATATCCAAACACTTACTCTTTATTACATGGGGGAGATAGAATGACCACTAAACTATAACAGATGGCAGCACAAGTCGACGCATTAGAAATCACATCACACTCACAGACGCGTTATTTGTACACCATCATCTATTTCAATGTCACAACAATAAGCCATCTTCACAGAAGCGGAGAGTTTATGAGAGCAATTTTTAAAAATGCATAAGTAAGGATTCAGATCGACAGGTGGGCGTTGGGAGAATATTATAGACGATTATCACCACTGCTGTCACCCGGACAACCATCCATGTAAACAATTTTGTTCACCTTCTTTACTCACCGAGCCACATTTAAACACGTTTATCATTTATTCTATCTTTGAATTCATCCATATATTGGTATGAGAGGAGTGTGTACTTATATCCCATACGCGTTATCTTTGCTGTTTATTATATATTCCTTTTCATATGTTATTTTATTTTAAGGTTTCAACGTAACCCCTTTTCAGGTGTCTTTTTATGCAATTCTGAGATGAAATGTGTAAAAAGGTTGATAGGAAACAGCGACCTCATATTGAAATGGATAAAATTGAAGACAAATAATAATAATAATAATAATAATAATAATAATAATAATAATAATGATGATGATAATAACAATAATAATAGTAGTAGTGATAATAATAATAATAATAATAATAATAATAATAATAATATATGTTCAAAAACTCTTCTAATTCCGGAACAACAACAACAATAATAATAATAATAATAATAATAATAATAATAATAATAATAATAATAAATGTTCAAAAACTCCTCCACGTCCGGAATAATAATAATAATAATAATAATAATAACATAAGAAATTTCAAAAATTCCACTTCCTGAATAAAATATAGTGTTGAAAACAACGAGAGGATTGGAGATAAATATTACACTTCTAACTCAATTTGAACTCTTGCATTGCCAGGGACCCCAAAATGCCTTCGACATTTTAGATGCCCCTTTCTAGTATTTTTAAGGCACGAAGAAATTCATCTACAACAACGAATATCTGCTCTAAATCTAAAATAGTTTGTCCTCTCCCACTCCTTTTCCCTCTTGTTCAATTGCAATTGCTCAAGATTTAAGAGTTGCAAGGGAGAGGGAAGCCGACAGATAAGCTTAAAAAAGTTTTCCAAATCGGACCCTTCTTTTTTATATTCTTACTAACATTCATTTATTTATTTTGCTTTATAATTAATTTTCTTTTCATTTTGGTGGCCTGGTGGAAGCGTCCTTGCCTGGTGATTGCCAGACTGGGGTTCGAATCAGCTCGAACTTGTTAGTTCCTTCAGTCGCTGTAACCTCACAATCCTTGCGAGATAAGGATCAGGGGTTTTGGGGAGCCTATAGATCTATCTGTTGAGTCATCATCAGCCATTGCCCGGCCCTCCTTGGTTCTAGCTTGGGTGGAGAGGGGGCTTGGGCGCTGGTCATTTCTTATATCCTTGAAAATACTGAAAATTAGATTTCTTATACCCTTTAATATGCTCAAAATGAGATTTCTTATACCCTTGAAAATACTCTGAGATTTCTTATACCTTTAAAAATAATCAAATTGAGCTTTCTTATACCCATGAAAATACTTAAAAAGGGGAGTTGAAAAGTCAAGGAACAACGGTACAGAAGAATTGGCGCTAGTTGTTCCCATCAAGTTTCAATGCAATATATATCTTTGATCCTCACCTCGTTACCTTTTAAAATTATTCATTTTTTTTCTATTTTAGACGTGGAGTCGTTTGTGAACATACATATGTTATCGTCCTAATTATAAATATTTTCATGTATGTTATCGTCCTAATTATAAATATTTTCATGTATGTTATTGTCCTAATTATAAATATTTTCATGTATGATGCCATCCTAATTATAAATATTTTCATGTATGTTATCGTCCTAATTATAAATATTTTCGTTTATGTTATCGTCCTAATTATGAATATTTTCATGTATGATGTCGTCCTAATTATAAATATTTTCATGTATATTATCGTCCTAATTATAAATATTTTCATGTATGTTATCGTCCTAATTAAAAATATTTTCATGTATGATGTCGTCCTAATAATAAATATTTTCATGTGTGTTATCGTCCTAATTATAAATATTTTCATGTATGTTATCGTCCTAATTATAAATATTTTCATGTATGTTATCGTCCTAATTATAAATATTTTCATGTATGTTATCATCCTAATTATAAATATTTTCATGTATGATGTCGTCCTAATTATAAATATTTTCATGTATGATGTCGTCTTAATTATACATATTTTCATGTATGATGTCGTCCTATTTATAAATATTTTCATGTATGTTATCGTCCTAGTTATAAATATTTTCATGTATGATGTCGTCCTAATTATAAGTATTTTCATGTATGTTATCGTCCTAATTATAAATATTTTCATGTATGTTATCGTCCTTATTATAAATATTTTCATGTATGATGTCCTAATTATAAATATTTTCATGTATGTTATCGTCCTAATTATAAAATATTTTCATGTATGTTATCGTCCTAATTATAAATATTTTCATGTGTTATCGTCCTAATTATAAATAATTTCATGTATGTTATCGTCCTAATTATAAATATTTTCATGTATGATGTCGTCCTAATTATAAATATTTTCATGTATGTTATCGTCCTAATTATAAATATTTTCATGTATGATGTCGTCCTAATTATAAATATTTTCATTTATGTTATCGTCCTAATTATAAATATTTTCATGAATGTTATCGTCCTAATTATAAATATTTTCATGCATGTTATCGTCCTAATTATAAATATTTTCATGTATGTTATCGTCCTAATTATAAATATTTTCATGTATGTTATCGTCCTAATTATAAATATTTTCATGTATGTTATCATCCTAATTATAAATATTTTCATGTATGATGTCGTCCTAATTATAAATATTTTCATGTATGATGTCGTCCTAATTATACATATTTTCATGTATGATGTCGTCCTATTTATAAATATTTTCATGTATGTTATCGTCCTAATTATAAATATTTTCATGTATGTTATCGTCCTAATTATAAATATTTTCATGCATGTTATCGTCCCTAAATATAAATATTTTCATGTATGATGTCGTACTAATTATAAATATTTTCAGGTATGTTATCGTCCTAATTATAAATATTTTCATGAATGTTATCATCCTAATTATAAATATTTTCATGTATGTTATCGTCCTAATTATAAATATTTTCATGTATGTCATCGTCCTAATTATAAACATTTCATTTTTATTTTTTCCTTCAACTTTTATCCATTTCTATATTGGCTCGAAATTTCCTATCATCCTTTTTACATATTTAATTACAGAGTTGAAAAGTTTGGTTAAATTGTTTTTAATCAAACCCCATTCACAAAGTTTGCCTGCAATATATTCGAATTTGATAAAAATTGTTTATTGGTACTAAAAATAAATTGTTGCCCACTGACCAATTCACAATACTCTTTGATGAATTTACTAGTAGAAATTTTGTTATTGATATTAGTATCAATTGATATTTCATTTCGAATTTAAGATATAATCTTTGACAAATTATTATGCAACGAAAAAATAATGTTGAGGCTGGTCATATTTATTATAAATTTCCAATATAGAGATAATGTAAAAAAAAATGACAATAAAGAAAATATATATCTAAAGATAGAAATTATATTATTACAATATTCAAAGGTTTAAAAGTCATGAATGGCAGAGACAATGCCATGGAGGGACAATGCCCTATAGAACGACCTATTATACATATGATCAGCACTTATGCCCCCTCTCCACACAGGGTAGTACCAGGGAAGGCTAGGCAATGGCTGCTGATGAATAGCAGGTAGAGCTATATGGTCCCCCCAAATCAACCACCGTTAGCTCACCAGGATGAACAGGTTGCAGACCCTACAAGAAACTATCGAGCTTGAGCGGGTTTCGAACCCTAGTCCATCAGATCGCTAGGCAGGGACGTTTTCAATAGGCCACCACAATGCTTAAGTTATGGATGAAAAGGTTTCTATCATTTACTGACTTCCATAAAATCTGCGAATGTTCATTTATGAAAATCGGTATATATGACATCAAACATTTTAATCAAAATAAAATCAAACTAAATAGTTTTTGTATTAATGAAATTTTAGAGTATGTATATATATATATATATATATATATATATATATGTATATATATATATATATATATATATATATATGTATATATATATAAATATATATATGTATACACATATACATAATTATATATATGTGTATATATATGTATATGTACATATATATATATATATATATATATATATATATATATATATATATATATAGATATATATATATATAGATATATATATATATATATATATATATATGTATACACATATACATAATTATATATATATATATATATATATATATATATATATATATATATATATATATATGTATGTATATATATCCATATACATATACATAAATATAGATATTATAAAATACATAAACATACATAGTCATACATTTCAATTGTAAGCCTTTCCCTTGAATACAAGTTAACTCCAGATGGCGTTACCCTTCCATTACACCTAATATGAGAGGTTTAACAACCACCTTATATTCTCCACTATGCCTGTGATTACCACGGTCGACTAATTACGAAGAGTCTATATCACATCGTAAATCAACTGAATAATGGTAATTTTCTTCAGAAAATTTTCTTGTTTTTCTAAGGTAGGTTAAGGTAGAAGTCCCAAGCAATGAATAATAAGATCATACACACATGCAGCTATCGTATATAAACTTATTTATGTATGAGAGAGAGAGAGAGAGAGAGAGAGAGAGAGAGAGAGAGAGAGAGAGAGAGAGAGAGAGGGGGGGGGGGAGAAAAGCTAATTATGCTAGAAAGTGTTAAATAGTAGCTTTTGACATTATCATGTACCGTTACAACGGTAACAATATTTACCTATCATCTTATTATTACTATATATATATATATATATATATATATATATATATATATATATATATATATATATATATATATATATATATGTATGTATATATATATATATATATATATATATATATATATATGTTCATATATATAGGTATATATATATATATATATATATATATATATATATATATATATATATATATATATATATATATATATATATATATATAGGTATATATATGTGTATATATATATGTATATATATGTGTATATATAAGTATATATATATATATATAATTATATATATACATACATATATATATTTATAAAAAAGGGCATATATTGCATGTACAACACATGCTGGCAAATCACAAGGTGGTTGTACAACGTTAATGTACTGGAACAACGGAAGCGATTTTAACATGTCATTTTCAACAAAATCACTGACTAGGAAAAAAAAAACTTTGCAAAACTAACGCTGCGGAAAATCACTAGAAATCATACAACGGTAACTTTTATGTCAAAAGCTACATATACTGTATAAACAAGCTGTATGTTACAGACGCATATAAATGAGATGATATGTTCGAAATAATAATGCGATATATAAACTCATGAATAGTTAAATAACTCTATAATGAATAAGTTCCCTAAAACACGATCGAATAACGGATAATCAAAACAATATTCTCAGAAAAGTCGTCCTAAAAAAAAAAAAAAAAAAAAAAAAAAAAAAAAAAAAAAAAAAAAAAAAAAAAAAAAAAATCAACCCAGGGTAAAGGAAAATTAAGTTGCTTAAATAACGAAAAAATGTATATTCTGATATACAATTAATAATTTCCCCAAAATAAAATTGAATGAGGGAAATGCAATAAAATATTCGTAGATAATTCGTCCTATAAATCCCTCCCCCCAAAAAAAAGAATCCACTTCAGGTATTCAGTTTATATATATATATATATATATATATATATATATATATATATATATATATACATATATATATATATATGTTTATATATATATATATATACACAGTGTATATATATATATATATATATATATATATATATATATATATATACAGTGTATATATATACACTATATATATATATATATATATATATATATATATATATATATATATATATATATATACACTGTATATATATATATACTGTATATATCTATCTATCTATCTATCTATCTATCTATATATATATATATATATATATATATATATATATATATATTGATCTACAATTAATAACTTCCCTAAAAAAAGATTAAATAATGGCAAACCCCCCAAAAAAAGAAAAAAAAATTGCCGAAAATTCGTCCTTTAAACCCCCCCAAAAAACCATCCACTCAGGGTAAAGAAAAATTCAGTTGCTTAAATAACGAAAAAATATATATATACTTATTCTGATCACACGTCAACCT